>NC_085844.1:107951503-108255003 GCF_035594765.1 Anolis carolinensis
CATGTTATGCTATTAAAACAGTCTGCTGAGAGGAAAATCTTCGTCAGTGCAATTTCCTTGCTTGAATCAAGAACCAAGTCTGCTGTCCTATGTTATCTTGTAGCCTGGATGTATCCTCATTTCTGGGACTTTGGCTTCATTTTAAGGACCTTGTTTCATTCCTAATGTTTCCATGGGTTTGTTCTTACAGCCTTGTTTTTGCAACTATCTTTTGGAACTAAACTTTTGCCTTTTATGAACTATCTTTTCCTTGTTCCCTAATAAACTACAAAAGACTACTTTTGGTGTACAGTCTGGTGTCTTTAGCAAGGTGAAGCTAACCTGAGGTGTGATAGTTCATGCTCATTTTAAGCAATCTTTCTTATCTGATCATTTTTAGTGGTCTCAAGGTGAAAAAAGGATATGTAGGAGGCGTCAGGCATACCTCTGCATCAGGGACCAGAATTGTAATAACACACGCATCACAGTTTTCTACTCTCGTTCACTCTGCATGTCATGGCATTATCACATATAGGGTTATGTATGTAGAAAAATCAGTATGGATGTGTGGGTGAGTTAGACCCAATGATAAACTTGTCTCTGGCATCTTCAAAAACAGTGAAAACACTGACTTTTAAAAAAGCAATATTTATGAAACTTCTTTCCTGAATAACCCCAGAAGGCAGCTCATTTCAACCTAGTCATGTAGATGGAAATATGTCATTTGTTATCCACTGCAACCATTAGTGCAACACACAATTTGAAGAAAGCTTTGAGTCGATGGTAAGTTGTACATTCTCAGACTATCAGTATGCGGTTACAGAAGCTAGAATCAATTCAATCTGAGCAGTTTCATTTGCAATTCAGGAAAGTAAAAATGTACAAGAAACCCCAGAGGTCCTAGTTTTGTGGTTATATGGACATAAACCACCTAGATGTTTATGAGCCAGGCTACATGTGAACTCATTTTGAACTTATTTTCCAGGCATGATAAACAGCCAGCTTTTTTGCAGCTTGTTGCAATGTCGATATGAATAGCCATAGGTGATTGGTGTTGACAGGCTAAATATGCATATCTTAAATTTAGGATGCCACTGGCAGCCACAAAGACCAGTGAAGGCAGCACAACTTTACATCATTACATTATATCATTATGCCTAGTGGTGGTTGTTCTCTCTCCCTATAGTTTCCACATGCAGGCTCTATAGTACTGCTGTATCACAGGTAGTTGAAAAACCCTCCTCTTTTTAATAGAACTTACCAAAATTAACATGAAATAACTTGATTTTTTTTAAAAAACAAAAACAAAAACAAAGCTATGTGCATATAAGAGAAAGCAAAAAATGTTTGATTTCTCTGTTGGGGAACAAAACTATAGGTATGGAAAGATTGAAAAAGGCAATAAATCCATAACATAAAAAGAACAAGAGAACAGTATAATTTAAGATTTGTGCCACACCCTTCTAAAAGCTGACTGCATTAAATTCCCTGCTCCACGGCCATTCGAAATACATTGGTGGAAAATGAACCTACAAATAAGTCCCTGCCTTTTCATCTAGCTTCCAGTTTCTAAGCCTTTCTCTCAAAATCTAAGTGTTCAATGAGATAGTAGTGCAAATATCACTGTAAATAAGAACAGTTGGAATCATTTTAGGTTTTAAGGAGCTGAATCCTCTCTAAAAGGTGAACCTATACTTGAAGTTGGGAAACAATGAAATTGGAAACCAATTAAAATCTCTCAGCATGAGGAGAATTTGGCCTGACTCTATAACTAGGGAATCAAAGTATGTTATACTGTATTCACTGAGGGCTGCATTCAGGAGCAGTCCCACTAGATTATGGTGGTAGTGAAAGTGTTCAGATGAAAGTGATTATGATATTTGGAGCTTTACTCCTTGTGGATCTAAATAGAAACTTCAACAAGCATTTTTAAATTAATATAAAATATCACACACATTACTTAACAGGTCCTGCACCCTGACTATTCATAAACAACCCCCATTGGAATCAACTGAAAAGTGAATGGAAGAAGCATGGTGAAGAAGGTAACACCCACAGACATTTATAGAATCAGAAGAGAAGGAGAGAAGATAGAAGTAGGTGACTGTTGCAGCCCAGCCTCCCTCTGAGCTGTCAGGTGAGCCTGAGGTTGGGCCTGTGATTGTTTCTGCACCTGTCTTGTCAGAGGACTCTGGGTTTGGGCCTGAGATACAGCCAGAGTTTGTCCTTGTGGATTCTGGGATCAGAGACATAATGATTCCAAGCAGGCAGCTTGAACCGTATTCCTCAGAGGACTCAAGGTCGGATCTCCTGGTGCCAGATGGATGTTCTAGTTCAGATTCTGGAAGTGATAAGGCGGATAGGGCTAATGAGCTTGACAGATAACTTAGCAGAGGAAAGAAAGGGAGTGTGTCAGAAGAAGTAAACGATTGCTTTTGAAACGAAATAATGAGCAGACTTCTCACAGGAAGGGATCTTGAATTTCCTTTTAGCAGGGCTGCTTTCTCTGACAGTGTCAGAGGTGGTAACTTTGCGTATCCAAGAGAGGAAGATCTCTGCTTCGTTCTCCTGTGAATTCCATGTTATTTCCTGCAGTTTTGTATCTTGACTCTAGTGCCAGCCTTGTTCTTGTTTCTGGGGAATTCTGTGTATCCAGTTGAATGTTCCAGTAACCTTGCAGTGTGGATTTCTGCTCCAGCCAAGACCCTTGCCTTGTGTTCCAGCATTAACCCTGTACCTTGGACTAAACTTGGAGATTTGTTCCTGTGTTCCAGCTTTGGCTTTTTGTGTTCCAGTTTGACTCATGCCTTGGATTAATCCTTGATCTTTTGTTCAGACTATTTGTGATACCTTTCTTGGGACTGACTTTGATATTCGGTTTGGACTATGTTCGTTGAGTGACTTTTTTGACTCTAGTTTCAAGATTTTCAAGTACTTTGTTCTTGAGGATTTAAATCCCTTCTATTGACTTTGAACTTTGATTTGCTTTGGCTTGCATATAATCTTCAGTAAACAGTTTACTTGCTTATATTCTGGGGCTCCAGTGTGGTTTTAAGGTGCCTACACAGCCTAGGGTTCCAAAGAAGACTTGTTGTGGCCATTAAAGAGCAAAATATACACAGAAGTGACACAGGATCAGATACAATGCAGATGCACCCATAGAGAGAGAAAGGGTGCTTGCTTCTAACCTGGGTGCTTGCCTACTTCTCTTTTGTACAGCATGCAGATATTACAAAATCAATTTAATTTCTCAGTACACTTGCTTTCCCTGCCCTAAATATGAGGGTGGGAGAGGGCTTTGCTCCCTTCTAGCAAAGAGAGAGAAAAAGTCCTGGCTGGGACTTGATATGGGCAAAGCCAGCAAGGCAAGCTCTCCGTCCTACTCCATTCCAGAATTCAATGTTGACCCACCTGCTCTTTAACAGTGTACTTCAAGGGTCACCAATTGGGGCCGGGTAGGATTTCACCTCCATATGTTTTAGGGGTTTTCTTGCCAATCCTACACTATTTAATCTATGGCAAATTGGGTGAGTGGGTTTTAAATAGACTGACATGCGGGAAAACAGGGATCAGTTACATATCAGTGTGCACCTAAGGCACCCCTTTATGATATAGGCCATGAATGGGAACCCTCACCTGTGATTAAAGGAATTGAGGTGAGGGTGAACAGTAGTGGCCTTGAGCAGGGAGAATTCTAGTCTCAATATCTTCTGGAATTGGGACAGAATTCTCCATCCGCTTCCCTGAATGGTAAACCTGGAAGCAACAGATATCTTGCCCTTGTTAGATGAGGAGTAGGTCTTTGATGGCCACTGCCTCGGTTTCATTACACACCAAGTTCATGCCCTTAAATTGGCTGCTAGTTCACACAATATTTGACCGGTAACAGTTAATAAAAGTTGCCATAGTTCAAACCACTATTATGTGTTGTCTCGTTATTTTGCTGGTTGTGGAGCAATTGTTTTATCTTTTTACAACTTTGTATCATTTACAGATGGCAGGCGTTGAAAACTATGCACACTGTTCTGTGTTGATAATCAAACAATTTTTAAAAGTAATTCAATGAATTAGGAGGCTCTGAGGCTGGAAAAGTGAATGCTCTCAACTATGCACAGAGGAGACAATTTTATAGGGCAATGTGAGGCTTTCCATTTATTAGTTCATCTCACCACAAAGTTTTAGTGCAAATGATATAACATTAATGAATGATTAAGTTTTAAAAATATATTATGAACTGCAGGGCTCAGATTTAAGTTAATAAAAGTGAAGCCTGTTGGCAAAAAGCATTAGACAGCTGAGATACCTCAAAATTACACAGTGACCTTGCTGGTAAATTACAGCTTTTCAATATTAAGTGGAAGTTTTCTTTTCATTCTAAATTATCCTAGACAAAACGGAAAATTTTACACTGTCTTATAAAACTATCTCCTCTGTGCATAGTTGAGAGCTTTCATTTTTCTAGCCACGGATCCTTCTAATTTTCATTGGTTGATTTGGACTGAGAGTTGCTTATACTTGTGTAGAGAAAACATACATGAAACATTTAATATATTTATATTTGTATTGTAGATCAGTTAAATACAATTTTAATTGTACAGGTATATTTAGTGTATCTTAACTTTACTTTAAATTATATCCATGACAAATTATTCAATTGTTTTTAATTTTTATATTTGCTGTTTTTCAATTTATTGTTCAATTTATTGGGTTGTGCCATTCAATTGTGAACCACCTTGAATCCCCATGGGGAGAAAGGAAGAGCAGAAATAAATGACGACAGTGATGATGATGATGATGATGATGATGATGATGATGATTGTTATTTTAATATTTTCTTCCTGTCTTTGGGAAATTTGTTGCACACCTTTTTGACTACAAAGAAATTAATTGGAAGTCATTTTATGTTTAAGCCAGAACCTGCATTAAGGATTCCATTGTAGAGCTTACAATTCAAGCTTATCCAAGCTCATTGAAGTTTGCATGAGCAGAGCTTCTCCCATATTTATATGACGTCTGGAATAGGGATTACAATGTTCATCTATTCTATTCTTTCAGATATGACTATAGATATATTATTCTTAGATTTCTGTCTAGTGGTAGAAATATTGCATATTTTTGTGGACTTCACACTTGGGAATTTTTGTTACATTTTTCACAAAAAGGTTTGAACACAAACCTTTGAACATAAACCTTCTACACTGTCCTTATATCCCAGGATCTGATCCCAGGTTATCTGCTTTGAAATGGATTATATGAGTCTCCACTGCCATATCATCTGGGATAAGCAGATAATCTGGGATCGGATCCTGGGATATAAAGACAGCATGGAAGGGGCCACAGTGTGCTAATATGGTCAGCGACAATTAAAAATTGTTTGTTTGCTTTTTCTCCTTTTGTAGAGGGGTAAAATACATCATTGCCATAGATAATATTTCTCCAAAGGGTAATGTAGTTCCCAAACATGAACAAGATTGCAAATATTTTTTACACTTCTAAATAGCAAGTTAATTGTGCTTTCAGGGAAATGTGTCATCAATCACATTCTCATTGATGTGCCCCTGACAACACTAAGGCAATGCTTCTTGACCTTTCCTTCTTCATATGCTTTGGACCTTGACTTCTACACCTAGATCCAACAACAAGCAGACAGAGTTAATGCTTTATTCATGAGGTTCTGTTTCATCACTCTGTCATTGCACCTGTCAAGCTTCAATGCTCTTGGGAGAGGAATTGGGAGGAGACAGTTAAGATGAAGCAGCAGTAGCTAGTCTCAGCCTCAAATCCAGAAGAAACAAAGATCCACTCACAAAAAGAACACACCCCTTTCCATGGAGCCCCTACCAAGTGAATTGCTTCACCTCCCTCTACACAATGGTAACCAATCAATAGGGATATGAGATCCATTTAAAAAAGGATCAAAAGTCATTACAAAATGGGGGCACTGGTGCTACATTTCTAAAGTGATTCTGAAGTATACTTACTGAAAAATTAGTTACTATACAGAGAGTAATGAAATTTCATTACTATCTCAATATAGTAATTGCACATATAATTACTATAATTGGGGAAACTTCAGGGGCTCTCTCCCTCATTTAAAAACTATTAGGGTGAAACTTGTTATAGTAGTAGAATACATTTACCATCGTTAGCTACCAAATATCAGAACATATTATTTATCCACGAATTTTTGGGGAATTTTCAAAGTTAAAAAAAATACAAGAGCTATCTCCTTGAATTTTCTATACATTGACTGGAGTTAACAGGGGATCACCCCCCCCCCCAACTTTCAGAAATAATCATGCATCTACTGATTCTAGGGATTTTTGAATGTTTTGACAAAAACATTAAAAAAAGCCTCCGCAGCTATCTCAATGAATGTCTCTAACAGAAAACAATATTAACCAATTCTACATTTTCATAGAATCCTAGAGTTGGGGGGGACCCCAAGAGCCAGCTAGTACATCCCTCTTCTTCCAGGCAGAAGGTCACCATCAAAACTCTACTGTCAGATGTCCATTCAGGCTCTAAACTAATTAATATGCTTCCCTATAGTATAGGGTGCCATCCACTTAGGGATTTCTTCCCAGCCCAGCCCAGAGATTTACTTACTAGAAGTATCTGTCAGTCCTCCTTTTTGCAGATTCAGTCATTCATTGGAACTCTTGCTGGCTGATGTTAGGGAAGGACAAATCTTGCTTTCCACTACCCTGATTGGAGCTTTCTGATGCTGATGCATTCTGGGAAATGTAGTCTAGGGTAGGGCCTTTTGAATTCTCTGGCATAGATCTCCTCCCTTAGCAAATTACATTTCCCAAAGATCTGTGCTGTTCCCAGAAAACACTGCTCCCTCTGTTTCCTTCTCCTAATGGTCAGAGAGAGGCCATTAATTTACAGAGGAAAGGAAAGACAAGCATTAAGGCAGCCTTTTTGGCTTTACTTTTTGAGCTTTGTTTTCTTGCACTAAATATTAAACTGACTTTGGGAGCCTTCTGAAATTTACAAAACAAAAATGAAAAACATGAGGTAAGTTTCTATTTCTTAATTTTTGGTGTGGACTGTGCATATGCATTGGATATCACATCGTAAGTATGAATCATACAACACTGATCCGACTTACAACCTTTTCTGATTTTTTGCATATGCCTAGTAACCAACAATAGCAATGTTTTCTCTTAGGGCTTAACAGTTGATTACTGGGAGGATTGGACAGAACACAAAGGACCGAGAACAATCCTCTGCATCCCATCCAAAAAAAAAAGACATATGCAACCTTAAGACACACTTAGATGCACATAAATTACTAATAGGATAATGTCACTAAATTCTGCGATTAGTAATCTAGCCATAACTTCTAGGAGTTGGTTCAAAAAGTCTAGTGGAGCAAAGGATGAAATGGGTTCTTGGGAATATGACTTGGAAATCACTAATATTGCAGATGGAATAATGGTGATTTTTCTCACTTATCTCAGATTATATGGCAGAGTAGATTTATATAATCCAGTTCAAAGCAGATAATCTGAGATAAGATTCTAGAATACAGGACAGTATGGACTCAGCCTAAGTAAATGCTCATTGTTCAGGCAAAATAAAAAAGCCTATGTCCTGCGTGAGCATTATTAATTGCAACTCCTTAAACTTTCTATTGTATTTTAATGGCAATAAGCCTCTTCACTTCTTCTAAGCAAGCAGGAGGACAGTGTAACATATTTTGGCTTTACATTTTGGTTCTACTTCTGACTTGCCTATCCTGATAGGGAATATCTCCTTGGGAGGTAAACTTTGTATAAGAATTCTGAATGAGATAAGGCACCAATATGTCCTCATTGCCCACTGTACTTCAAAGAATTGAACCCCTGAATATTACTGTCAATTGACAATTTTATATGAAAGATTGTGCATACTTTGTATTTAAAAATCCTTAGCAAATAGTCTACCAAAATCCTCAGTTATTGCTTAGAGGGGAAATCACCTTAATGATGTAGCTGTTCTTTCTGTATTAGGCAACTATAATGAAATTTCCGGGTTTTTTTCTCCTTCCTTCTCCTTTCTCTCCTGATGTGAATCTCTGGAATGATGTGGGTCTTTTTGTCCACCACTGTATTGAATGATTTGTTACTGAGAATTTTACAATCTTTTGGTGATTAAGATACTGTTTTTGCTAATTCTTTGCAGAGTGCTTGATAATACTTTGACCAATTATTTGTTTTCTGACATTCATATGTTTCACGAACGTTCTTGATTTCCTAATTTTTCTCTCTTCAGAACTGGAAAAGTGTATTGACTGGGAAACATATTATTCACTGAGAAAATCCAAATTTCATGTCTAAGCTCACTTTTAAGTGATTATAAAAGAGTCTCTGTGTGTGAAACTAGTTTCTTATGTTAGACCATATACATTATAATATGAACCAAAATGGGTTTTTCTTTCTTTCATTGGTAGAGGATTAGTGAGGTGATACATCTAAAACATGTAACGGCTTTGATTAAGCATTATATCCCTACTTAGAACTGATTTCCACATTAAAATAATCTAATATGATATAGCTGAAACTTACTGGACGTAGAAAACCAGAGTATAAAGTCAGAAGATGCTAGAATAGTTCTTCTCTCCTTAAGTGTTAGCCGTACTCCAAAAACAAAATAAAATAAAAGTGTGTGTGTGTGAAAGAGAGGGATTTCTTTGCAATTACTGTTACTGTAGTACTTCAAATACAAACTATCAGGGGACATGTGAGTATGAAGGTAGGAGAAGATTCTCTCTACCTCACAACCTAAATAGTAGATCTGCACGTATTGAGTTTTAACTCTATTCATCATGTCTGCTTTGTTAAACAGCGTTTTATTCATCCCAGCAGCAATTAATTTGCTTCTAGAAGAAAAATTCTGAATACACAAAAGCACCAGAGAAGATTCAACTCTCATTTCCTTTTCATTATCATCTTAGTACTTGACAGTGAACATCAATTAAGCAATGGCATTGGAATATCCATGAACAATTCAGGCTGGTATTTTGGTAAACAATATAAAGCCTGTTCAAAATGGGCGATGGACAGGTTTTCTTTCCCCAATAACTTAAAGGATGAATGCAAAAAGGGAGTTCAAGGAATTGTTGATATCATATGTGTGGGAAAGGCAAAGTTCTTTCCACATTTAAAGATTCATATTTTCAGTGTGTGGGTTTAGTGAACAAATATGAGAAAAAGTGAATGGTATTCTTGTCTTAGTTAATTCTGTGCTGCTAGTTGTAAACCTGTGCAGATCCTTTGGACTTTGACTTATGATGACCTCATGAATGAGGGACCTTCAAGTTACTCAATCATAGCCCTGCTCAGGTCTTGCAGTCTTGGGACAATGGTTTCTTTTGTTTACCTATAATGTGATCTTTCTCCTTTCCTACTGCTTCTAACTCATCAAGAATTATTGTGTTTTCTAGTGAGTCATATCTTCTCATGATATATCTAAGGTATTACAGTCTCAGCCTATTGAAGCAAACTTTATAAATCAATATTTATGTAATTTCCACTGTTTTGATGTGTCTCCTGCAGTTGAGGAAAACCATGGTATTTAAATTAAACTTAGGACCTCATCATATTGAGGTCCAATTTGTGGACAATAGTGGGGGATTGACAAGCAGCATGGCAAATCCGGCAGGCAGTGGGGGGAAATGTCAACTATCACCCACATCAGCACATTCCCCATCCCATGGGGGAAAGTGTCACTGTCCCATTTACTTCTGTTCTTGTCATTGAGAACATGGGACCCTCCCATGTTCTCTGGAATCATCTTAGGATGCTTGGAGGATACTGGGAGGAGGGAACCTGGCTGGAAGTCATTGGTCATCACCTGATGGGATCTGGCAGGATCCATCCTCCAAGCTTCCTAGGATGCTAAAATTGTCTAATGTGATGAGGTCCTATGTAACTTCCCTGTTTAACTTCCAATTTCTGAGCAGCAGCAAAGTCAGGGTAAAGTCCAAAATCAGCTATAAAATATGTGCAGATGATCAGTATATGGATGCTGCTGAGAGGAAATTTGGGAGGAACATATGCTATATTAATAAAAACAGCACCACCAATGGAAAAAATTAATAAAGGAATTGGATATGGAACTTTCCCCAAGGAGAAATCACTTTCCCTTTTTTGTTTTTGAATCGGAAGATGAGCTCCATTGCTGATTGACATCCAGTAGGTAAAGGTAAAGGTTTTCCCCTGACTTGTCTAGTCGTGTCTGACTATGGGGGGCTGATGCTCATCTCCATTTCTAAGCCGAAGAGCTGGCATTGTCCATAGATGCCTCTAAGGTCATGTAGCATGGTCATGACTGCATGGAGCACCGTTACCTTCCTGCTGGAGCAGTACCTATCGATCTACTTGCATTTGCATGTTTTCTAACTGCTAGGTTGGCAGAAGCTGTGGCTAATAGCAGAGCTCACCCTGCTTCCCAGATTCGAACTGCTGACTTTTTGGTCAGCAAGTTCAGTAGCTCAGCAGTTTAACCCACTGCGCAACCAACGGCTTCCTCTGATGGGCTGCTTTAATTCAACACATTTCTCAAAATGGGGTAAGGAAAAAAGTCTTTGTGTTGGATTGATTTGGCACAAAGGGAGCTTTGTTGACACCGCATGAGCCTTTTCACGGAGACTCTGAGAGTGGAACTTTATTTCTTTAATCCAAATTCTATTTATGTCTTTCTGTTTGAAATAAAATTCAAAATATAAATTTCTCACTCCACCAATGTGAGGTGAGGGATTTATAACTCAAAGTCAAGAGATATTTCCCACCACATATTTTATTACCTCTTGGAAATGTTGCACTTCATCCCCCTTAAAATGTGATGGTAGCTCTTCCCATAGTATACTATGAAACTGCCCTACCTCCAAGCAAGGAAGAAAAAAGGGTAAATATACAGGAATATTTAGTATTTGACTATTAGGGTAAATGTATTCCAGTTGTTTCAGACTTTTCTTCAGTCAGGTTCCAAGCCCATCATTTCTTATCAAACCCCTGTAATGTTTGCAACCCTTTTTGCTTCCTTGCTTGGAGGTAGGACAGTTTCTTGAAAAGTGTATCTCATAGAGGGACAGATAAAGAGAGAGAGAGAGAGAGAGAGAGCTGCTGAACAATGCTGTCATTTCTATCTAGCAAAATGGGGAAAACATTAATCTGTTTGCTTCACAGGTGCAGTTATCAAGTTTTATATCAGGATGATTTGAAGCAGAACAAAATTTCAACTCAAGGACGAAGGATACTGATTCACAGAACTGTCATTTAGCGCTTCAGGCTACTCCTTTGCCTGCATTACACCTTCCCTGCCTGAGTGCTTGTTACTCACGCAGTCATGTTGCATTCCCAGCATGTCCACAGTTTCCTTCCAGTGCATTGATTTGAGGATTGGATCTGAACATATTCATTCAGCAGAGATAATCTCTGGCAACAAAACCAACATTTCTCTGAAACATAGCTCCACCCACAACCAGGCAGCCATAAAAGAAAATGACTTCTGGAAAGGTGAGGTGTTGGGGGAAATGAATTAGAGCACAATCATACATAGGGATGTGTGCAGTTTTTTTTCCCTAAAGGCTCCTGATGAAATGTAACTCCTCGCACCAAAAGCCTGATACATAATATTTGCAGCAAACTGCTAGAGTTAAGGGAGCAGATGTTTCATATCATGTTTGAACAAAATGCAATCAATGTACTTGTCAGATATAAAAAGGAAACAGCAGTACACAGTGGGGATGAATACCAGGCAGTAGTCAGTAGGCCATGATCCTCCAGCCCTCTGCTTCCATTTATTTTATCCTTTTAGGGAGAGAAAAAGAACTTGCCTAAGATAACACACACCTCACTGACACTACAAAGTATTTGCTACCAGAAGAGAGACAATGACAGACAAAAGCAACAGCTTCAGCTACATTGTGGATACCTGAACCTCCACTTTGGCAAATGCATTGCTAAGTGAACTATGTGTCTGGCCCTGGATCTTTCCCAGGGACTCAAAGAAAGGCAGCACTCACAGTGAAGCACATAGAATGGAAAGAAAAAGGCAGTCATTCTTGAATGAGTGGGAAAGAACTGCTATATAGATATTTTAGAACAAGTATAGAGAACTTTATTTCATCCAAAGAGCCAAATTTCATCCAAAGAGCCAATTTACTATCAGTAGGCAAACTTTAGGAGAGCCATTCAATATAATGGAGTAGAGTAATAAAAATCTGGGGAAAGTGATGCCATAACCAATCTCCTGTTGTGAATGATCACCACCAACAGCTGCTTCTTCTTCACCTGAACCTTCATTTTAAGCATCTTCATGGGTTTTTCAAACTTGAAGCCCTTATAGAGACTGGATTCTCCAGACTTTCATGTAGCACTTTATTTCTTGATTTGGTGTCTTTCCCAATAGACCAATTTCTTTTACAAGATAACACTTTAGAAGAAGTGAGCAAGAAAAAGAGAAATGAGAAGCTGCGCTATTTGATAGTTTTGTTCTCATATTGCAACAGACTTAATCTACGCATGAAGCCAGATTTAATTCTTGGAGTATATACTTGAAAATGTACTATATTCTGTAAAATCCAAAAGCTATTATCAAACTTATTACTTGTTAATATTATTTGTTAATGTATCTGAAGCATCTTTATTTTGCTCCTTAACTGGTGGTAACCATCTTTCTAGTCTTGAGAGAATAAGGAAGAACTCAGGATCAGAAAGTAGAAGTAGAAATAAAGCAACAATCCAGAATAGAGCTTAGGTGAACAGATCAGCAAAGGGTAGATCAGCCCAAAAGAACAGAGTGTAAACCTGACTGCAGTCAGTTCGAGAATACTTGCCTTCATCTGGGAAACTGAACTACAACATGTCCTTTTCTTCCTTCTTCCAAATATAAGTCTTTATATCTCTAGTCTTTTAGACTGCAAATCTGAAAGCGGGGCAACTGTAGAACCAAGTCTTATATGCTGCTTTGGGATACTTTTTTTTGTTGAATAACTAATTGAAAAACTTTTAAATAACAAAAACTCCAAAGATTATATGCTAGCTGTCATATCTCTCTATGTAAAAGTCAAACTATGTTTAAATGTATGTATATATTTGTATGTATGTATGTATGTCTAATCCACAAAGGTTCCTTCATGGCTTGATGTATCTGGACCAAACTTGATACACATACCCATCATGAACAACTTAAAAGAAAGATGGGATTGGGGGGATTGACAGAGGATGATGGGAGTTGTAGCCTACCCATATCCAGAGTCTAGAGAGCCACGTGAAATCCACCCATGATAGATCTGGAACAAACATGGTAAAAATACCTATCATGGCTAGTTGACTATATTAAAATACTGGTGTTTTGGGGAGAGGGGTTTACAAAACATGATGGGAATTGTAGAAAATCCATATCTGGAGAGCCATGTGACTCTCACCTATAATTAATCCGGATCAAACTTAAAATACTGGCAGACATAAGGGGCATTATAGAGGATGATGAGAGTTTGAGTCCAGCCACAGCTAGAAACCGAATAATTCCCACCCATGACTAAGGGTGGGACTAAACCAGTCATATGACAGCCTACTTGCCAGAATGCACAGGATGCATCTCCCATCAGCCTTACCCTTTTGCTAGGCAGGATGGGGATAATGGGAGTTGCAGCACAAGAAGAAGGCTGACCTGTCTGACCAGTTAGGAGAACAACTGTGAGTTCCAGCCCCGCTAGATCTGCATTTGATGAGGATTGAAGCCTGGGTAAATCTGAGCCTGATGGGAATTGCAGCTGGCCAGAACCAAATGCAAGAGGGCAGTAGAGCCACTAGATGGTTGCCATGGAGAACTATTTCACCAGAGTGTGGTCAGTACCTGAGGGACAGAGAAACTACTGTGTTGTGTTTCATTGTGGTAAATAAGTTTGCCAATTTGATCAAGTGAGGCAATTGTGGAATACTTTTTAAAAAAGCATAGGGACAAGTCGCTCCAAAAGGAAACATTATATAATTACTGTGAGCATGTGAGACACCTGAGCAATGTGACAGACAACTTAGAAATGAGTGGGAAAGACCAAGAGGTCATTAGAGGGTTGCCACTGAGACTTATCTCAGCCAGGCATAGTCACTAACTAAGGGACAGAGAAAGTACTGCTTTGTATTTCAGTATGGTGATAGAAACATAATGAAAATTGTAAAACTAATTACTTTTACTATTAAATACCACTACAAAATGCAAAATTAAGCAACACTGGGTATATGCACTAGTTGTAAATAAACAAACAAGACAATCCCTAACTACAAGTTTTGGATTTTAACATACTAGGCTGATAAAGCAGAATGTTCATCAACAAACTGCTGCATTTGGCAGTTGCACAGAGATTTTTCCAATAATGTTATGTTGGTGTTTGTTTAAACAATGCAATTGTGATGAGGCAACAGGCTGCTATATGATAGTCCTTAGGGAGTTAAAACACAGGACAGAAGTGTGAAAGAGATGAAATTCGGGAGAAGGAGAAAACAGTTAATCTTTCAAAAGGGTCGTGCTTCCCATTGTATCACCTTCAGCTGAAGCTTGCTGGTATGGAAAACTGTTCATTGAAGTGGTTTGTTTGGCCCAAGTTCTAAATAGATTTGCCAATAATTTTGTGAAATCAGATGCCAGATAGTGATAAAGGAGTCATAGGTAAAAGGTAAAGGTTTCCCCTGACGTTAAGTCCAGTCGTGTCCGACTCTGGGGGTTGGTGCTCATCTCTATTTCTAAGCTGAAGAGTCGGCGTTGTCTGTAGACACCTCCAAGGTCATGTGGCCAGCATGACTGCATGGAACACCGTTACCTTCCCACCGGAGTGGTACCTATTGATCTATTCACATTTGCATGTTTTTGAATTGCTAGTTTGACAGGAGCTGGAACTAACAGTGGGCGCTCACTCCACTCCCTGGATTTGAACCTGGGACCTTTCGGTCTGCAAGTTCAGCAGCTCAGCGCTTTAACACACTGAGCCACCGGAGGCTCCTAAAGGAGTAATATTTATATGTAAAGTCAGATAATGTGGATTGTCATAGTGGACTCCAACCAATGTGTATGTAAATGACACCAGCAAAAACTGTAGCTGAAATTACACTTTAGTTAAAAAACAAACCTCTGGCAAATTTGGAGAGACACTAAGTTTCTGCGGGAATCTCCAGACATACTTGGCTCAAATCTATCAAAAATGATAGTGAATGGAAATATTAAAATATTAAAATTTGTACTATAATGTCATATATTTTTCACCAGCACAGAAAGCAAGTCTGCTAGAGAAACTTTCTATGCAATAGGCTGTCAATGTCACCTGATATGACATTGCTTAAAATAACTTCAGTTGGCAAAGTTGGTGACTCCCACTTGAGAGAAATACCAAAGGAATTCTAAAAGAAGTTGTAACAATTTAAAGTACTAGGAAAATTTATCATGGGGATTCTTCAGCGCCCCTTGTGAGCAATACCAATATGAGAAGATTGGTAATTGATAGAGAAGTGAAGTGTTCTGCCAGAGGGAGCTGGTACATTGAGCAGGATTTGAAAAGAAGTTGAAGGGCAAGAAAAATAATTTAGTGAAAGAATACAAAAACAAAAGGCTATGTTGTACTTGATATTGTTGTTTGCAGTCCCTGGGATAAGAGAAGGAGTTGTAAAAAAACACATATCATTATTTCCTTGTTCTCCATTTTTCCTGGTGTGGCTATAACAATGTGTACTACTTGGTCCAATTTCTGAAAATTGGTAACTTTATTTGTATTTATTTTGTTTAACTGCTGACTCAGCTTTTCCTTACTCTTTGAACTGCAACTGAGAAGGATTTCTCTCATGTCCTCACCAATCCCATCTGTAAAGGTAGTGAGTACAAAGCTCTCCAATGAAGATAATAAAACTTAGGACAGCTCTTATCGGCAGATATAGCCTTATAGGTTGGCTAACTAAGAGGATGTGCTAGCAAACAAGAATTACAAACATAAGTACAATAGTTATTCAGAAATTATTTCTATTCTTTTCAGTGGGGCTTAATCTTAGCAAAAAGACTGATCCAAAAGGATGCTAGGTTCACACTTCATATCAACAAGTTACTAAGATCTGCAGAAGAGTTAAACACTTTACAAAGAGCCTGCTCATTATAGTGGTTTGCTAATCATCATGATAAAAAGAAAAGTAGGGGATTACTCTCTATACTTCCCCATACCTTGATGCTTTGGGTGAAAGCTTTGGGTGCTTGATACATAATTTCTTCTTGCTACTTTGGTTTGTTTCCCTCATGAAAAATGAGAACAAAAAATATAATACAATAGATAAAACAAAATACTCCTTTTGGCCTAATGGATTATCTATCAATACTTGTCCAGATATTATTCTGGATTACCAAAAGAAATATATTGGATGATAAGATACGGATACTACTGCAAGATTTTAAAGTGTTTAATCTGAGCTTTAAACTTTACTATCTATTCATCTATTCTTTTCAAGCTGGATGCGGATGTATCTTAGCTACCCTTTATTTATTTATATATTTATTTATTTAAAACATTTATATTTTACCCTTCTTACCCTGAACGGGACTCAAGGTGGAGCACAACATATATACAGCAAGCATTCCATGCCAGAACATAAAATAACTATAAATATACACAAACAATAAAATCAGTTATATCTACTTTAAAATCAGCTGTCTAAATTAACTCAAGACACCATGCTGGCATTATAAAGAACGTTGTTTGAGACTAATTTCTGTTTCTTCACTTTCCGATTGCCTTGGGTTTCCTTTTGTATTTTATCCCATTCATTCCAGTGCCTTTTCAACACTCCCTTGTCATTTCCCTATTCGTTTGCATGTTAACTTGTTTCCTCCATACTTTTGATTTTCTTTCCCCCCCTCCAACCTGGCTTCTTTTTGTTTATGTATTTCGTGGGGTTGTTTTTGTTTTTTTTGTTTTTGTTTTTTTTGTATTTGGATGCCTTTTCTTTTGCACCTAATAATTTAAAAACCTTTGCATTTTGCTTTCTGGTTGTACAAAATGTATTTCTTTCTCTCTCTCTCTCCCTCCTGTTGGTATTGAAGACATATAATCATTGATAGATTAATATATCTAGCTGGCAAGTATAATTCTCAAACATCCAGTGTATTGAAATGAAAGAAATGTACCCAGATAGATTCCACCTTTTTCCTATTTTGTCATCTGAATTGTGATGAAATACAAATATGCCCTGTTCTTAAAAAGTTGTTCATCACACAGATATTCAAAAACATAGCTATGTTAGTCTGCAGCAGTATGCAGAGGGATCTTGTAGCACCTTTGAGATTACCTGAGAGAAAGGGGTTGTAAGTATAAGCTTTTGTATATTTAAATCTAATTCATCAGATGCACTGAGCAAAGATTAGTATATAGCTTTATGGATGGTGGAAAGAGTTTTTGGAATTATATTTAATGCTGGATTGGACCCAGAAAGGAGTTGTGATAAACTGGCCAGAAGAACTGGTTTATGAGAGTAACCAGAAGGGATATGCACAATTTAGGATATGAATGATTTGGTGGATTCAGTTGTCGAATGCATGAAAATGGGCCGGGCATGGGGTAGCCAAAGCCTTTTTTTTTGTGTCAGGAGCAATCGGAGTTGCTTCTGGAGTGAGAGAATTGGCCATCTGTAAGGACGTTGCCCAGGGGAAGCCCGGATGTTTTTGATGTTTTTACCATCCTTGTGAGAGGCTTCTCTCATGTCCCCACATGGAGCTGGAGCTGATAGAGGGAGCTCATCCGCGATCTCCCTGGGTAGGATTCGAACCTGGCAGCCTTCAGGTCAGCAACCCAACCTTCAAGTCACAAGGCTTTTATCCCCTAGGCCACCGGAGGCTCCAGCCAAAGCCTTAAGTTGGATAGATCACAGCAGGAGGATCTTTTCAGCTAATTGGGACTAATAATGAAGACCAATGGGGCTGAGCGGCAGTCTCCCTGAGGCGAAGCCGGAGGCAGAGACGTGTGAGCACGGCAGCCTTGCTAAACACAAAAGCTGCTGCTCCTGCTTTGCTTTCTTCCCCAGCAGGCTCCTTCATCCCCTCTGGAAGGCCCTCTCCATGCCCACTTGGGGCAAATGGGAATTTGCTTTCCCAGCAGTACTTTGTGCAGCACAAGCATAGAAGGAGCCTTGTGCTCCCTCCCGGGACATAATGGAAGGTGAGGTGTTTCTCACTTTCTTTCTCAGACAATCATAGACCTTGTTGACTGTGTTCATCCATTCTCCTTCCCTCTTGTGGCATGCGCTTGTGAATTCAATTCCCAGAATCCCCCTTGTGGTTTTTTAAATGTTATGGTTGTTGCACCCCAGCCATGGGACACTTTTTCACCCAGACACCACACAGGGATGAGAGAATCCACTAAGAAAAATTTATTAAGAAAAATATAAAAGATAAGAAAAGCACAATAAAAATGAACAGTCAAAAATCCAAAAGACAAATATAGAAACTCCAAAGTTGCTGAGTGTATGTGACAATCAGTTTCATGAATCAAACCCCAGGAATTCGAAAACTTCAAACTTCACTTTGAGTCAATACAGTGAAAAAAGGCAAAATTCATACACTTGATCAAAGTTATATCCAGAACTTGAGAACATACAGAGAATAAATCAGACCAAAAACTATGAAGACATGAACAGGAATTAAAATCCAGAAACTTGAGACTTAACCCAGAAAACATGAAGAAGATCCAAAATCCAGAAGCAAGACCATAGAACTCAAGAGTTGTTCCCACTTGCAATGCAACAATGTTCCCACAAAGAACTGTATGCTTTGAACCCACTTAAAAGCCTCAATTCCCTCCCATGACATCACTCCTTGTAGCCTGCTTCTTCACTGCTTATCTTGAAGCTGCTGGGAAAAGCGAGTCTGTTTTTCTTTCACATTCTCTTAGCACAGCTGCAGCCACTCTGACCTAGGAAAAAACTCACACTCCTCCACATTTCTCTCAGGAGCAAACTCTGGCAGATTCTCATGTGAAATAGATTTTGCTTTCTCTAACATCCTGAGAACTACCAGTAGATTCACTAACACAACCCTCCATGCCACTTCCATCCCCCCAAACCCCGTGCTGAGACCCCACAAAATCCCCTTCCTCTGAAGTGCCAAATTCTTCTCAAACCACAGCAATGGTAAAAACTTTAAAAATTTCCAAAAAATAGTAGATTGGTGAAACATTCTGAAACTTGGCAGGCTTGCAGTGGAAGTCATGTGACCTATAAGTGAGGCAAGGTTCATGCTGATAGGCCTAAAATGATGGCAAAATTAGCTTCTAAAGTTTTTCCATTGGCACCAATGGACTAAATATTTCAAGCATGAAAACAGAAACTCCTCCTGAATTCAGGAAGTTCCTTTAAAACAATACAGGAGGCAGCCGAAACCAGACACTAAAAATGGCACAGGTTTTAGCCAAATTGCACACTCTTCATAACTAGGTGTTAACTACTGTTATAGTATCTGTTGGAGCCTCCAGTGGCCTAGGGGATAAAAGCCTCGTGACTTGAAGGTTGGGTTGCTGACCTGAAAGCTGCCAGGTTCAAATCCCACCCGGGGAGAGTGCGGATGAGCTCCCTCTATCAGCTCCAGTTCCATGCGGAGACATGAGAGAAGCCTCTCACAAGGATGGTAAAAATATCAAAACATCTGGGCGTCTCCTGGGCAACGTCCTTGCAGACGGCCAATTCTCTCACTCCAGAAGCAACTCCAATTGCTCCTGACACGGAAAAAAAATAGTATGTGTTGTGTACTAGGAAACTATTGGCTCTGTTCAATGCACTTTTACTAAGTTGAAGTTTGTGGATATTTTCTAATTTTACTACTTCTACATATATACATAATCTCCAGTCCATCATAAAAAAGTAATACAAAAATAAAATCTGGAATAGGTTCCAGCAATTACAGGGTTAAAAGAAATGTCAAAGCATGGTGTCTTCCCCACTCCACTATCTATTTCAATCAGATATTACAGATGAGGAGATTTAAAATTAGTTTTAATTTGCAGAGCTAAGCTATCGGGTAAGCAAGAAATGTGCCACACCAAGTTGATGTGTGTTTTGATTTTATAGTCAGAACTTTCTGAGCATGTATTAAGTTCAGGGAATCTTTTCTTCCTTTTTCTCTCTTATCAGCAGGCACAAGGATTCCTCAGCAGTTTGCATTCCTTCCCAGTAACTTACATTTCCCCCCTCTCCTCCCCTTGCTACTGAGCTCTAAGCTGGTATTTTTTCTTTCAAGGCCCTTTCTTTCTCTCTTCAGGTCATAATAAAGTCCTTCTCTTGAACCTTTCTCCCACTTTCATCTCCTCAATTGCCTATCAAAAGCCCCTTCTACACAGTTGTATAAAATCCAGATTATCTGCTTTGAACTGGATTATCTGGCAGTGTAGACTCAGATAACCCAGTTCAAAGCAGATAATGAGGATTATCTTCTTAGATATTCTGGATTATATGACAGTGTAGAAGGGCCTGAAGACTCATGTTGTGTTTTTTTTTATGTTTAGCAGAGCCTGACTGAGTGAACCTGAGATCTTCTCAAATTCTTCAATTTCCCCCTCCCTCCTGTCTCAATCTTCCTTTTCAACTTTCTTAAAACTTCATTCTTATAAAAATCACACTTATAAAATTTCATTCTCTTCAGAAGAAAGCAAGCTTCTTGTGTTTTTGCTTTTACCTCCCCCCCACCTCGCTTTACCTTCCTGTATATTTAAGAATTGGTTCTAAGGCAGTCGCTGTGGTTCCAAAAGTGTATTTGGAGCTGCATTTACACAGACAGTAAAATCTGGCTTGAAGCTGTCTCAAGGTTGTCCAGAAAATTTCTCCAGATATTCCAGGAAGGCATCTAAAAACTGTGGGAATAATATCATGATAAATATTTGTCTCTTTATATGATTATCCAAGATGAATGTTGGCTTGATCCACAAACTGCAGCCCACTTTCCAGGGCTGCACATCTCTACCTACTCAGAATATAATATAAAGTCTGTGGGAAGTCAAGATCACCTGTCACCATTCTTCGGGATACTGAATCCCTATACCTGAGGGTACTTCTTGACTTATATTCACATCCTAGGCAATATACTCATAATGTAAGTTTGACTTGTTACTATTATTCATTTTATTGTGCAAGGAATACTGTGCTACTATATACTTAACATCTTGATCTCAATTCAGTATTAGGTGTTCCAACTTGATTTCCTTCTTTTATGTTGGCATGGCTAGCAAGGCCTACAGCTACTGTTGGTGGATGCTCAGAATGTGATTACTCTTTTAACCCCTTCCTCAGGCTCGTAGAAAATGTCATTACTTCCTCAGACATTTTTAATGGCCTAGCTGCTTTAATTTCCACGATGTAATTTACAGAAGACCAGCCTGGCTCCTTCCCTTCAGGGAGAGTCATGTATGCCCCAGGGTAAAGCATACATCTGTCTCATATAAATGGGGCGACCTTTACAATAGCAAATGTAGTTGGCTGGGAAATGCATGAAGGAGTTCATATGCTAGTCCCAGAACATTTGGACACAAGGAAATTAATTCCTGAACAACAAGCCCCAATAAAGGTAATAATAATAAATCTGCCCTTTCACATGTTTTGGATTTATGAATACTATAACCTTTTCAAGGCACCAATTTTGCACAAAGAATACAAGA
Organism: Anolis carolinensis; assembly: GCF_035594765.1. Taxonomy (NCBI): domain Eukaryota; kingdom Metazoa; phylum Chordata; class Lepidosauria; order Squamata; family Anolidae; genus Anolis; species Anolis carolinensis. The sequence continues at coordinate 107,973,144 of NC_085844.1, forward strand.
ACAGTAACTTTAAAAATCTCCTGCACTGCCAAATCACTTTTGATCTGCAGTTTCCTTGTTCTTGAGTGGTTGGGTGGGGTGAGATCCACATAGATATTAATTTAAAGCTCCAAACTAGCTAAATTACAATGAATATTTAAGTCTCCTGCTGTTGAGGGAACCAGTCTAATTTGTACTGCCAAGTCTTGAGTGGGGGAGATAAGAAAAGTTAGTTTCTCCCTTCCTTCACAGATTTCAAATGCAATATTGTCACAGATTGAAGGTGGGATTTGGGAGGGAGAGTCATGGTAGGATGTATGAGTCCCATTTCCATCTCTTGGTCTCCTAACTGGGTGAGTACCAATTTGGATTATTTATAGTTCAAAGTTAAACCCTTAGGACAGATGGGATAGGGTGCTTCAGCAGTTTTATCTCTTTTGCCATATTGTCTTGGAATTACAATCTCCTGTGATGATTTTTGGGGGACAAACATCAATTCCAGGATCAAACCATGCTTCAGAACACCATAACTGCCAGGGTGTTGGGGAAAATGATGCTTTTGTGTCTGTTCACATCTTGTCATTACCTCTTGGCCCAGTTGACTTTTAAGCTTTCAGTGGCTCGATGTCTATGAAATGATGGGGAACGTGTTGAAACATGTTGTCTTTGGAAACTGTAAGATTCTCACACATTCTAGAGGTTTTTTTCAGCTTGAAAAATTGGTGCAATTTTCAAAGCTCTAGATGCTCTCTAAAATGAAGATATAATTTTAACAGTTTCCACAAGTGTCCCCAAGTGACTGGAACTCTCTTCCATGGGATTGTGTTGTTGTCAAAGACATTCATATGCAGGCTTGCCTTAGGTAGTGATTTTTTAAAAAACAATGGTATGTTTTTTTGAAAAGCTTTGACTTGGTTGTGTTTTAATATCAGAAATTTTAAATAGTGTTCTAATATGATAATGTTTTTATTCCCGTGTGTGTGTGTGTGTGTGTGATTTTAGGTATATTGGGAGAATTTCTGGATATAAAACTATACAGACAGAAACCTAATAAGAACTGAAAATGCAGCTCTGTACTAAAGGCTCTTTGCATTTTCTCTCCATAGCATACTACAAGTATTGGAAGCTCTGATGCAGATATGAGAAACAAGAACATTGCCATTTGGTTGTTTAAGAAATAAGAACAAATGATGGAAGCAGGATCATGCCATTTAGTTTTGCCCCCAGCACTCAAACTGCTATTGAGGTAACTTTGGCATTAACATGTCAAAACTTTGTCAGCTTGCGGGATGCTGGATGCCTTCTTTTAGAACAAGAAACCCCACAGAATTGATGTCCACACTGTTGCTTTTAGGGAAATGATAGTGATTTATTAACAGGACTTGGTTTTAACTCCACCCAGGCACTAACTTAGTTTCCCCACAACAAAGTTCACATTCAAAACTTGAAAGATAAATTAATGATTCTGAAGCTGCCAGACGTGTATGATTCTGAGGAGAATTGATGACTTTTTTCCTGAAGAAAAAATATGACAGTTTTCCTTGCTGTCAGATTCTAGTATAGGGGTTTCTAGAGCACTCTATGTCAGTTCCTGGAAAGTGTAGGACACAAAGATAGGCTCACACAGCTTGGAGCTATGGAAAACTTTACTGAATCCGCCTTGCCAAGATGAGCGCAAAGCTTCTACTGTCCGTCTTCCGCTCTTTCCCCTCAGTATATTGGGTTGTTGCTTCCCTCCTCCCTTCACGTCTCTTCTTCTCCATTCACACCTCCCTTTCCTTTTGTCCTTTCCCACGTTTGAAGACCAGACCCTGTCATAAATCAGCCTTCCCAGCCAAATGGTCTTCTTTATCCGATTTGTTGCAGTCAGGTGTGAAAAGAACAGCTTGGAGAATGCTGATCTTTTTGCATCCTGACACTCTATGCCCAAAGCATTAACCAGTTGCTGTTTAACTGTTGGTTGATGAAAAGTAGTATTGACTATAAAGCTGGTTGATGGTAAACTGGCTGAGGTACTCGTTAAAAGTAGTAAACTGGTGTAAAGAAACTGGTTAAGGTACCTGTTGTAAAAGGTAAACTGGTTGTAAGTATTGACTTGAGGTGGCTTGTCAAAGCCTAGAAATCTGGGACCAACTGAAGACACATCCTGCCTCTAGAATTCCTTGGTGGTCTATGATCTGTAACGTCTCTTTTTACCTCAGGTAGAAGGGGGTGTGGCCAACTAAATGACACAAAATGGCTCCCTTTTCTTCCGACAACAGGGCAAACAAAATGGCTGACACAAAACAAGAAAGGTTTCCCTAAACTCCACCCTTATAAACTAACATAAAAGCAACTGCTCTAAAATGATGGGCAAGGAAGCCAAACAAAGGGAAACTGGAACTCATGCCATTCCAGCACACTCACTCAACGTCATGGGAATTGTGTAGTGTCTTACAATGTTATGTTCATGATACACGTGTATATAGGATATATCTTGCCTCCATATAATTGGAACCATGACCATGTGGGTTCTGGACCTTGCGGAAGGAAGCCAATACGTATACACAATACCTCCTAAACATGAGTGAATACTTTAAATTCATTCCTCTAAACCTTGTTTTGATATTGAAATTGAGGCAAGTTTTTCTAGAGGTGAAGGAGCAGCCTTGTGCAACTAAGACTGTCCAAACCCTCAGACACAGCTGCTTGCTTTTTAGAAATAAAACCCCATGGGAAATGGGGAAAAGTACAAAGCAAATATAATTTAATGAAAATTGTTTAGACACATGTATTTTGAAACAGAAATGCATTCCCCTGAGGGTCTATGGTTGAATATTGGCTTGCGGTAAGTCAGAGTAAGAGAGACTTGTTAATAATAGGTCAGTGACACCTGTCAAAATAATCTGTCTTCTATGAAATATTTATATGTCATATGAAGCATTTCTTTTGCATGTTTCTGATTTAGCACAGTCCAACATTTGGACTTCTGGATTTCCATCACAAGAGTTCACAGGCAAAACTACAGTGATCACCCCATATGCACCAGAGTGCACACTTGACTAGCACACTTTTTCTGGACTTCCCTGTGACATGTTAAAAAAGAGATCTCCCCACTTCACAATCATATGCTAAATATCTTCTAGAACTGCAGCTGTTTAAGATGAAGATCATTTTTAAGTCTGGAAGTGTTATCTTTCGAATGGGAAAAAAGACTTTTTATATTCAGGTTTCTGTTTGGAATTCTTTTCAGACTTGAAACAGGACATTCTCAATGCAATCATGTAACATTAACTTATATAAATAACTTAGGCATTCTACTGTTACACAATATTCTGCAGACACAAATTGTACATTCAATCATCTTGTCAGCTAAAGTAAAGAAAAACATATTTAATAGAGCCCAGAGCCTCAGGGACAGAAATAGGCGCCCTTGCTAACCAAATTTGCCAGCTATGAGAATATTTGTACAGTTCCTAAGATCAAAACACATTTTACAGCCAATGTTCTCAAATACCGTATTCCATTCCACTCTTTTTTTTGTATAGCATCTTGCTTAACTTTGATAGCCTTTTACATAGCCTTGTTTCTTCATGTTGTTGTACATTTTACTATTTGATATAACCAAAATGTTTGAAACTTTGGAAACAGCTTCATACTGAGATATGCTATTGGCCCATCTAAATAGTATTGACACAGTGCCTGCCAGCAGCCTTCCAAGTTTTCAGACAGTTGTCTTTCATAACGTAATTTGAATATTTTGACCTAGAGCCTTTTTCAGGTGAAGTATGTGGTAACATACTGGCCCATGATCCATCCCCAATGAAATGTCCAAAATGTCTACATTTGGAGGAATGAACTGTAACAAGAAGAAACGTTTGCTCTATGCCTACCACCTCTCCAGTTCTGCTTTCTTTGTTCTTGCTTGTTTCTTCAGATTTGCAGCTGATAAAGCAATGAATAGTATGCATGATGTAATCATACATTTTTGTCTTTCTATGTCTTCTTGTTAGTCTCCATTTTGTTTCAGTCAGCATGCATTAAGGACCTTATCAAACACACACACACACAGTGATGATGATGATGATGATGATGATGATGATGATGACTATAACTTTATTTTTTTTACCCCACCTCCATCTCCCCGAAGGACTCAGGGCAGCTTCCCATAATGAAGAGAAAGCTTTAAGGGATGTGTGTCCATCCATTCCTCAACTGGCTGACAAGTATTCTAGGATGCTTAAATTAGTAAGTGTGTTGGGGTCCTGAGTATTCTGTATTCTGTTTCAGTTTCTATGGAATAATGTAATGCATCATTTTATCTCTTATCTCTTATTTGTATCTGGTATAGATAAGCTCATTCCAAGACTTTCTTCACTGATGGGAGAATGATTTCTCCTGAGAGAGGAAAATACTTGTTTCAATACAAAAATATTTGGTATATGGCAATCATGACTGATCTATTGTACTCAACTGATCCATAACAAGTCTTTTTATGACTAAACTTCTGTGATCTATGCCCTGACTTTGTTCTTGGAAGCAACTTTGATTTAGATCTCTGTCTTGTTCTTCAATATGGATCCTTTATTTTGCTTATGATGATCCTATGGTCTCAAATCCTGCTTTGCTATCAGTGATAGGAACTGTTAATTAAAATAAATTAAGTTAGAAATTTTCTAACAAAAAGGGTGATCTAATTAAATCTAGTTCAATTTAATTAATTAAGTTTATTTAGAATTTGAATACTGATTTAATTTCAGAATTGATTTATTAGTTATTAATTAGTTGATGAGAGATTGTAATAGAGATACCATGTATTTCCTATCTACACCTACTTCTATACTCAGTCTCTGATATTCTTGTATTTTTTTAATATAAAAATGTTTTTTGTTTGCTTTTCTATTTGACTCAGCATTAGGGAATTGCAATGTTTAAGACAGAAGCTTCAAAGCAGTGCAAATGTGTATTTTCTGGTTAATGAAAATCAGCATGATAATTCAGTTTGTGATGATGTTAAAATATCTTAAACCAACAAGTAGAAACGGCAATCCCTGAAAACTGAATTTGAAACTCTTAAACCAGGATCTTTTTCTTGAGATCCATCACAAACTGAAGAAAGGAGAAAGGACGAGGAACAAAGAAATGAAAAACAAGAGTCAGTTTTTTGTGGGGTGGTTAGGAAATGGAAGGTTTCTTTTAGCATGCAGATATGTTGGGCTTTATTACATGCAAGGTTAGGAAGAGAAAAGAAAATGATCGAGGTCTGCAAGATGTAGTTTCTCTCAAAACTGAGGGATACCTGTTGCCATTGCCTCCCATTCTTGAGTGGGAGAGATGTCCCTCACCTTCTAAACAGCCTTCAATAGCTATTACATTTCCTTTCCAGGAGCACCTCAAAAGCTAAGAGAAGGACAGATGTCACCTAGAAATTTCAATTGAGAAAGAATGAAAAAGGAGGCAATCTTGTAAGAAAGGTTTATGCTAAGGAAGAAACTATACATTGACCCAAAAGCATAATACATATGAAGAACCTCCTGCCCTCAATCACAAGAGTAAAAAGGTTTTTCTTTTGTGTGTGTGTGTGTGTGTGTGTGTGTGTGTGTGTGTGTGTGTCAGGAGCGACTTGAGAAACTACAAGTCATTTCTGGTGTGAGATAATTGGCCATTTGCAAGGATGTTGCCCAGGGGACACTTGGATGTTTTGATGTTTTGGCAAAACAGATACCAGACAGTCTTAAATTATATTCAATCAAGGGTAAAAGAATTCTAAAGCCTAAGACTACACTGTACATGTCCCTCCCTACTCACTTGAAATAATGGTAGGCAAAAATGGGACAGTTCTGGGTTAATCATGGTGGAAAAATCATATTTTAAATGGGAAGACAACACCTTTGTTGTTTCTTATAAAATCGTTTTGTTAATAGTTAAAAAAAATCTCAAAGAGAAAGTTTTATTTTTCATTATTATTACTGATATAATTATTTACTTACCAGTATGCAAGAATCGTCACCTGGACAAAAAAAAAAACCCCAACTCTATCAAATGCAATCTGGTAGGTTAAGTGTTTGTATTGTGTTCATTATTTTGTATTCTGCTTACACTGCATGTTAATGTATGTACATAAGATATAAAAACAACAACAAAACCCAAAATTCTACAGTTTTATTCTGAAAATTCTTTATTTTATCTCTGGTGCAAACCTCTATGTTTGGGGTCTCCAAAATAAGGACTCTGCCCTCAACTTTAAATATAGGGTTCACTCTAAGTTTGAAATGACATGAAGGCACACAACAACAACAATCCTAATTAACTTAACTATCTCATCAGCCAAACAGAGGCCCATTGAAAATTCTTCTTCATTTTAAATATTGCATTGTTCTTTCATGTTATTTTGTGCTACAAATAAAATATGTACAGTGTGTATAGGATTTTGTTCATAGTCTGTCCCACCAACTGTCTGAGGGACCATCAATCAGCCTTCTGCTTAAAAAGTTTGATAGTTTCTGCTCTACATATCTGTTTAGATTAAAGTCAGTCTCATTTAATTCAATGGGACTTCGCTTTTGGGCAAATTGATAAATATTACAGTTTAATCTAATTTTACATCTATATATATAAAAGAGTGATGGCATCACGGCGACCCACAAAACAACAAAACTACAGGCCCCCCAACCTCGAAATTTGACAACACAACCCATCATCCACAGCTCTAGGTTGATACAACAAAAAGAAAAGAAAAATAAAGTCCTAATTAGAGAGAGAGGAATAATTGCTTTTATCCAATTGCTGCCAGTTAGAAGGCTAAGCTCCTCCAACTTGGTCTTCTAGCAACCCAATAAAAAATAATTAAAAACACGAAAAAATAATTAAAAAAAATAAATAATACAATAAAATACTATAACAGAAAATAACTAAAAATAATACAAGAAAATAATAAAATATAATAAAAAGATAACTTACAATAAAATTTATAAAAAAAATACAAGTAACGTCAAATAAAAATTACACAACAATTTTTAACCAATACCACCACCACTTTGCAATGCGTGGCCGGGCACAGCTAGTATTTAATAAATAATAATTTGGTAAAGGAGACTGCCCTTAAGCTAAACTGGTACTGTAGTATTTATTAGTATTGTAAAGGGACTAAAATGGAAAAAATAGCTATAGATTATAATAAAAAGCTTAACTTAAAAAAATCTTACAGAATGTATCCAGGTTTTGAGATTTTTCAGCAATAGGGGTGGAGGTGGAAACCTGAATTATTTCACTAGTCCCATCTAGAACAACCCCACTTAATCAATAGTTTAAAGGTGAATTGTATGTGTGTATATCCCATTTATTCAAACTAGTCGAATGGATTTACAGATATGATTTAAGGCAAAATGTCTAGAAATAAATGCTAGCAGTGGAGACATATTGCTGCAGATAAATATTTGACCCAGCACATCATCACATTGAGGTTCAATTGGTGGGCCATAGTGGGGAGATTCACCATGCATCCTGGCAAATCCAGTGAGGAGTCTGGGAACCCATCACCTCACACCCTACATCACCCACATTGCCCCCTTACCCATCCCACAGGGGAAAGCATTGCTGCCCCGTTTCTCCCTGCACTTGCATCATTCTTCTCAATGAGAACATGAGAGGCTTTTCAGCTTCCTAGGATGCTTGCAGGATGCTGGAAGCACAGAACTCCACTGGAAGTTGCCCCACATCATCTGATGGTCTTCGACAGGATCCGTGCTGCCAGCATCCTGCCAGTGTCCTAGGACACTTAAAATTGTTAATGTAATGAGATCCCCAAGTACAAGCCAAAATTCTCTACAACAGATTCTTGCTTTGAATTGGACTTGGCAAAGTCACAGACATTCCTCTGGCTGCCTGGATGTCTCAGCAAGTGAGAACTGATACGAAGCTGAGTGTTGAGCTTTGACATGTGAGCCTCTTAATATGTCTGGAGCCCCCATAGCCTTTAGTGCCAACACTATTGCTGTTCTTTATAGAAATTTTTTATAAATACATCCTACAAAGAGCTGTCTATCTGACTCACACCTATATGCACATGGATGCTTCATTTTTCTTACACCCAAGAGAGGGTTCATTTGCTGGTTGAATAAAATGTATGTTTTTCTCTGCTTGTAATACCAATGTAATGCATGCCTTAGAGAAATAAAATAATTTAAATGTCTAATGAGAACAGTGAGTCAGTGCATTATCATGACTAAAATATTTTTAAAACCATAACATCTTTTAAAAAAACGTGACAGCATTTAGAAGCAGCAACATAATAATTGTAAAATGCAAAGTGTCAATTAGTGATATATTGAAACAAAAAGGCTAAGCATTGTGCTCATTGCATTATTTAGGATCATACTTTATCTTCTCTGGGAATGGTGTGCTTTTTTCAAAAATGTATACTTTCACTGAAAGTGCAACTTATTGAAGAAAACTGAAGGAACGACATCTGTGAACCGAATATGTTCACACAATTGTCAAAGGGAAGTGGGAAGCTTTGGCTTCGGCAGAAGGTGGGTGGGATAGAGGACCTTCTGTCAGTTTGGATGATAGCAGTAAGCATCTGAAATGAAGGAAGCTGTGGGGGATATCTCACATCTAAAACTCTTTACTACATTTTGGCATACAGGTTTTCCACTCAGAGTGATCCTTCACTCCCACCTTCACAGAAAAGTTATTCTTTCTACAAACAGATGGAGGAGGAACACAGGGTAATGTGTCTCTCCACCTTAGCAAGCACTACTATTTTGATATCATCAAAAACATAGATTAGTAACTTCATTTTAGAGAGGCAACATGCTCTCCACCAACCTGAATGAAGTTACCAACTATGCATTGTCACCAGTCTGATGTCTAACAACTCCTCTTATTTTTGCCGTCCTTAGAGTGACTCCGCCATTGTGGGCTAGAGGGAAGAAGAAGAAAAAAAGGAATATCGCCCTCCTTCATTTTTATCCTCTGAACTAGTACTTAACTGAAAATGAATCACAAGTAGGAAATATATTTTGCCTGTATCAATCTCTCATGGACAAATGAAAAAAACTTCAAAAGTTTTCTTTTCAGCATTTGGGATTGCAAAACCTTGGGGGACATTTTCCTGTTTTCTTCCCTTAGATTTGGGGTCATAATTGAGTTGATGTGTAATAGAATACACACATACAATACACACACACATACACAAACTCATACACATATACACACAGTATATTTTGCAAAAAATAAAATAAAAAAGAAACCAGACAAAAATGTTACACAGCAAATAAGTTGATGTTAACTTTTTCAAAAACAATGGAAACAATATTTTTCCTTATCATCGATAGTGTCTCAACATGTCACCCGATCTGCTTATATTATTTTCTAAACAAATGAAAACAACGCATTCACTCACTTGTATACACAAATATTCACAGAACATGTTAACCAATCAACCCACCAAGCAGGAAAAAAAAATTAAAACTCAAGCCACCTCACTTCAGCCCCATTATAGAAGAAATGAAGTAAGTCAGGGTCTGAGTTTCTTGCAGATGTTAAGACCATTATTAAAGTGCCTCAGAATTTATCCTAAACAAGAAACATATTTTTGGAGTTTAGGCAAAAAAAAATCAACTCAAAAATCATCTGATTGTTCTGAATATGTGTGGGTGGTATTTTCCATGTTTTCACACACCCCTTCAGCTGTTTTCAGCCCAATAGGATCTTTTTAATGAATAGAAAATATGGTAGTAGCTAGCTATCAGCTTGTTCCTATATGTGAATCCCTTTGCAGTTATCTTCATCATGCCTTCTTAGTATTATCCTTTATTCAGATTATTTCTCAGTATTCCACCCTGGAGAGCCTCCCAGACCCCAGAGTAAAGAATTAAACACCAAAAGAAAGAAAGAAAGTAGATAGACAGACAGAAAGGCAGGCAGGCAGGCAGACAGACAGACACAGACAGAAAGTAGCCAATGGAAAGTAGCTATGGAAAGTAGCCAATATGGAAGTCAGGGTTTTTGAAAAGGCCCAGCCCTCTCACCTCTGCATTATTAAATAAAGACCTTGCTTGTGATGCCATGAAGACATGAAAAGCAGAGGCAGAGGCCAGTTGGAAGCAAGAATACTTGATAAAAAATTAAAATACATTGATGATCAGAACTGAGATGGTTTTAAGGCCCTTTCAATGATGTTGAGAAAAAAACGCAAGCCAGTGAAATTAATATAGAGAGGTATGGGGTGTATTTCCAATGCCGGTTCATAAACATGAAAGTACACCACATATCTTTCTAAATTAACTGCATTTTGCAACAGCTGATGCCTCCTTCAGCTTTCAAAGTGTCAGAATGGTTGTTTATTCATGTGTACTTTCAAATTGTTTATAACATTTGGACACACCAAGATGAACTACTATGGGGTTTTCTAAAGCTGTGTGTCACTTGCCCAAAGTCATTCAATGGATTTTGATGACACAGATTGATTTTAAACATAACAATCATCATCACCATCACCATCATCTTTATATCCCATCACCATCTCCCCAGAGGTACTTGGGACGGTTTACAAAGGCACTCCAAGGTGCACATATAACATACAGCAAGTAAAAAATGATACATGAGTATGAACAAGTCACATAAAATCTTAACAGCAACCTCCAAAACATGTATAACATAAAAGTCAAAATAATACCATTTTAAAAACATCAGTAAAAATAAAACTAGCAGCCAACTTGTTCCTCGGAGTTGTAGTCCAACACACAAATCACTACATCCTCCTGGCACCATTTATCACATTACAGCAATTCAAATTGTATGTTTCCGGAAGATGGAGAAGTACAGGTAGACTGTTCTCTGTTGCATACCACCTTCATCCATGGAAGGTGCTGATTGCCATCAGGTTGTAAATTTTGTTTGTTTGCTTGTTTCTCAGCCACATCACAGTATGGCAATATGTTCAGAAGTAGGAGAGGGTGAACACCTACCTAGGTATTCTACAAATGCATCAAAAAGCATATTTTATCTTGCTTATTTTTTCATCTGCACACAAAATTTGTTTCATAACGAAAATTTGTATACAATTCGATCCTCATATGCTATAAAAATATCTGCAGCTGGAATAAAGTTATATTGTTTTTATTTTCCCTAGCTCTCTATTGCTGATGTTTTTGTTTTGTTTCCATAACTCCTTTCAGGTTGATTTGTTCTATCATTTATCTTCTGACTGTGCTAGCGGCAGGGAAGATGGAAAAGAAGTGAGTTTTAAAGAGGAAACATTATGGAAATGTGTAAAAATGAGCTTAAAAAGATACTAGTTGAAGATTTCTGGTGTAAAGTTTTAATTCTCTCCTCTAGGCTATCTTGTGAGGTGAGTTATGTATCACATTCCTAGCAATAGATTTCCCTCTGATGAAAGAAAAATGAATAAACAAATAACTTTACTAGTCTCTTTTACCATTCAAAAATAGTAAACTACTAAGTATCTAAGGAACATTAAAACAAATATTTTATTGCAATGCTGAGCAGAGGGACAAGAAAATGGCAAGAAAAACAGTAGGCTAGAATAAATTAAAATAAGTTAGAGGCCACCAAGGCACTGTTATGTTTTGTTTAATTTAAACAAAATATGAAATTGTTATGGAAAGATTCTGATGTGATGAGTACCATCTGCTGTTATTTTGTTATATAACAATTTGCATAAAATCTATTAAGTTTGTGTATTGCATGCTTCAGGAATTTAATAACCTATAATTATGTGTGACATGCATTACATGCCAACAAACTGGAACAGTGAGGATGGCCCTCACTAGAAATGCATCCAGGAAAGAGGGCAAGTGATGGGATTAATATAACAGGGACTCTTTCTGCCCTAGAGGAGGAACATTTAGAAAAGACCAAAGATGGCAATTTTAGATGACACTCATCCTTATGGTGATGCTTGGGCTGAGCTTGGAAATATAGCCATCATAGACAATAGTTATGCTACCTGTAGAATTTTGAGGGTATAGTTCCCCCAAAAGCTTGTTCTGTACTGTCCTCTCATAGAGATCCAGACAAAAGCAATGGCCAATTGCCAGATATCTGCTAGCTCCATATCATCTAATATCTTGTGTCTGGTCTTTTATTCATATGGTTGGGCAGCAATGACCTATAGGGCTGTATAATCTTAGGTTGGTCTATGACAGAGGTCCTCAAAGTTTTTCAGTGGAGGGCAGGTTCACGGTCCCTCAGACTGTTGGGGGGCCGGACTATGATGAAATAGTCCAAAATTAGGATTGTTGTTGTTGTGTGCCTTCAAGTCGTTGCAGACTTAGATCAAGTCTAAAGTTTAGGACAGGGGCCAGGTAAAGGACCTTGGAGGACCACATCCGGCCCATGGGCCTTAGTTTGGGAACCCCTGATCTAGACGATCTCATAAGACCATAGGTAAGCAAAGAGACCTCCAAGGATCATCTAGATGGTCTCATAAGGCCATAGGTAAAAAAGGGACCCTCAAAGGCCATCTAGATGGTTTCATAAGACCATAGGTAAGGATAGGGACTCCCAAAGGACATCTAGACAGTCTCATAGGACCATAGGTAAGGAAGGGGACCTCCAAAAGCCATCTAGATGGTCTCATAAAACCGTAGGTAAGGAAAGGGACCCTCAAAGGCCATCTAGATGGTCTCATAGGACCATAGGTAAACAAAGAGATCTCCAAAGACCATCTAGATGATATCATAAGACCATAGGTAAGAAAAGGGACCCTCAAAGGCCATCTAGACAGTCTCATGGGACCATAGGTAAGGAAAGTGACTTCCAAAAGCCATCTAGATGGTCTCATAAGGCCGTAGCTAAGCAAAGAGACCTCCAAAGACCAGATAGACATAGGTCAACCCTAAGTCTAAAGTTTAGGACAGGGGCTGGGTAAATGACTTTGGAGGGCCGCATCCGGCCCGCGGGCCTTAGTTTGGGGACCCCTGTTCTATGAGCCTGCAGATGGAACTTTCTCTCAGTTCCATCACTATCACAGACAAGTTTTGTCAGAACATGGAAGAGGACTTTCTCAGTTGCTACTCCAGGATGATGCAGGATTTGTCCCCTACTTTGTTGTCTTTCCCAGCAAGCACAAACATTTACATTTAGGCAAGCTTTCATCTGTTAATTCACTACTGCAGAATGATCTCTTCATAGGATTATTGTATCTCATTATTATTTTTAAGTGCCTTTCACCTATTCTAAAGTTGCTTTTTGAATGTGATTGCTTAATGAATTTAAAGTGTGTTGCTGGATGAGAAGACTATAATTACTATGGAGGCCTCAAAAAGACAAATAGAGGGATTCAAGAGCAAATCAATCCTGAAGTTTCATTGAACAATGAAATGACTAAACTAGAGCTATTATATTTTGGACATGAGACTGAATGAGTCATTGAAAAGACAATAATGATCATTAAAGTAGAGGAAAGTAGGAAAAGAGGTTGACTACATTATGTGTAGTCAAGGAAGCCATAGCCCTGATCTACTAATAGATTCAGGCTACTAATAACAAGTACCTTGTAGGTTAGCCCCACATATCCTTAAAACATCAATTTTGCCTGTTCTGGAAAGCTAAGCAAGATCAGGACTTGTTAGTACTTAAATGTGAGACCTCCAAAAATGCTGGTGATGGAGACTATATTTTTAATAGGCAATGGTAAACCACTTCTGGCTATTCCTTGTGTGAGAAAACCCTTTGGAATACATGCTGTCACCAGCTGAGTTAAAAGTACTCGCACATTCATATTCACAGACACTTCTACACCTTGTAGGTCTCTTATTCATAGGGTCACCATAAATCAAAGCCAATTCAATGACACATAACAATACTGTGATTATTTGTCTAGTGGTTTTCCTTTTTTGTTTACTCTTTGTGCTATAAATTGTATGAGCTTATTTGGCTTTAACCTATATTATAAGCCACCTTGAGTCCACACTGAGGTAAAGGCAATTGAGGTAGTGTCTGCCTACTTTGTAATCAAGACTCTAAATCACTCTTTTAAGGAAGAAAATGTCATTAGACTTGGTGCCACTGTTTTTGCACCATGCTAGGAATTTCTTCCTTGGCAGAGAATGTATGTATAAACAGCTGGTAAGTTTCCCTTGTTAAGCTTAATTAATTAATTAATAATCTTCAAATATTTCTGCACGGAATTTTCTGTATTAGAATTCCTTGTGGCCTACAAGCCAAACATCTCCAATACAACATAGCATAACGATCCAAGTCAATGCAGTGAACAAAATTTTAAAATAGGCGCATGACTTCTCAATTGATAAAGATAAACTTTCTCTGAAAATCCTAAAACGTTAGTATTGATTTATGTTAAATAAGAAATTGGATTTGTACAGCTTATTTTGAATTTATTATTAAGCAGAAAGGAGCTATATAGATCTGTATGTGATGAAAAATACTGGGTGATGCATTTCAACAATATTCAGAGGACTGTGCACAGTTCTCCCCCTGCCCTAAAAGTGTCCTATTCACAGATCAAATAGACTCAGATAGGTGTAAAACTAGAATTATTTCCTTTTGGAAAAGTGAAACTACTGCATTCAGTTTATTTGGTATATTTGTTAATAATGTATACTAATGACTAGGAAATCCCATTTCCTAATTGTATGTTCTGAACGTAGTAAGGTGTAAAATGATGCTGCATTTCCTTGACAATGATTTTTAATGGTTGGATGCTAGCTATGTTGCTGTAAATATTTATATATATACTGTATATACATACAAAAAAGCAGAAAGAATAATCAAAAACATGGTTTATTGAAACATAGCTGTTGGGAAAGGACTGTTCTGATATCACTTTCTACCCACAGTCATTCTAGGAAGTGTGAAATTATAATTAGTAGCAAAGAATTGGAGGAGTGTATGTTTCAGTTTAAATTAGATGGATTGGGGGGTGTCAAGATTGTGGCCTCCAGTGCTCTACAATCTGGCTCTCTTGGGTGATTTTGTTAATTAAGCACATATTTTCTTAAGGAGAAATGAAGTGTTTTGTCTGCAGTCTCAGGCTGGCTGTGCAGGAGAAGTGTTTTAATCACTCCCTTGCCACAGGCAAGTTGTAGGGAAGCTGCTTCCCATTACTTTTTCTGAAGGCTCAGGGGAGTGTGTGATGTGAGCTATGATATCATTGAACAACTGCCATCCTTTTGCCTCTACAGATGTTCAGCAGCTCCCAAGACACCAGTCTGTTGAATTGAGGTGGAAGCAAGAGAAGCAGATCCAGCTGTTCAACTGAAGGACAAGGCACACAGACTCAAAGATTGATATAGAAGGTCAGTTTCCCCACATGTAAGGAAGGACTGGTTTATAGCACACTAGTCTGGTAACTTCATACTTCTCTGACACAGAAGGGAAATGCTATAAACTGTCCCACTCATAGAAGAGTTCAGAAGCCATAGTACAAAACCTGCAATAATAAACAGTAGGCATGTGCGCTCCATTAAAAAAAATGGTACAAAAAGTACTTACAAAACTAGGGGGCACTGGCACTTTGTTTCTAAAGTTTTGGTGGTGAAATTTTTGGACCTCTAATGAGACTAATGAAATTTTGTTACTATTTTGTTAATGGCGATTGCACATGTGCATTACTGCAATAATGTTGGGGACTCCTATCTCCCTCATTTTAAAGCTATCGAGGTGAAACTTGCTACAATGGTAAAACACATTTACCACTGTTCGCTCTCTAAATTGTAGAATGTTTCACTTATCCATGGAAGTCTGGCAAATTTTCAAAGTTTTTATAAAAAAATTAATAATAAACAAAATTTGTTTCTGATTTGAAAGTGGTATTTCCTGTTTCATTGTGTAGTCATTACTTTGAAAGTAATTTTTCTACTCCAGAAACTTTGTTTTTATGGAAGAAACTATGTTAAATTGGTGGAGACTCAACAAAGGAAAATGTGCTATAGGGCGATGTCTCTTGTGCAAAGACAAAGTTTTTGCAGTGTAATGAACTTTTGCCGGTTTTTTTATGACAGAATCCATTAGGAACTGCCATTTATAACCCAGAGAATATTGTAGTACAGACACCATCAAGGGACAGAGATTGGCTTAATTATTACAGAGATCAGTCACAGTTCTCATCTTTGCAGATTCTGTGGGAGAGACAAACATCTATCTCCACTATCCTGATTGGTGTCTTTTGATGCTGATGCAGCCTGGGGAATATAGTTTAGGGCAGGCCTTGCTTCCCAAACCACGTTTGCACATGTGCATAATTAAATTACTATAATTTGGAAACTTCAGGAACTCCTATCTCCATCATTTTTAAAGCTATTGAGGTGAAACTTGCTACAATGGTAGAACACATTTACCACTCTTTGGCCATCAAGTTTTAGAATGTTTCACTTATCCACAGAATTTTGGGGAATTTTCATTTTTTTATAAACAACATTTAAAAAACTACAAGAGCCATATACAAGATAACCAGGACATCAATTGGTGAGTATTTCAATTTCTAAATCCCCTCCCCCCACACACATACACCTTCCCTGCATGTCTCGCAATTCCCTTCATATGCAAGAATTTAACAAATGTAATCTGAAATACAGTTATGATCCAAAATAATGCACATGCCTAATAAACAGTTAGTAGTCAAGGAGTCATAAATAAGAAAAAAGACCAAGTAGAGAAGTCAGTGAGGAGTTCTAAGGTCATAAACCTGACATTCAAATGTAGAGTCAACAGATAGATTATAGTCTGCTTTGAATGGCACTTAGATTAGCCTACACTCATGCACCTGACAGTATTTAGAAAGCTCGCCTCATAGTTTTGCATATGCAAGGTCTGTGTCAAAAGCTTAATTTATCTTCACTCTCAAGGACTTGGAGGTCTCTCCTCCAGTTATTTTTCCTGCTGAACTGGACTCAATTGTTCATCATACTAAACTACTGAAAGAGGACTATCTACTGTAAGTCCTTTTCATCTTCTGAAGAAGCTATACTCTCCAGCAGAGTCATGATAGAAACAAAAGGATTCAGAAACTGGATCAAAGATTTGGCTTCCATTCTCATCTTCCCAACCATCCACCACCCAAGGCTTACTTTGTAAGTAAGCAGGTATAGCCAATTCTCCATGTTTTCAAATTTGATTACTTGTGGATTTGTTTACTGTGATCTCCCTAAGAATTTCTATGTCTTCCAATGAGGCACTATGGTCAACTTTTTTGGACATTGAACACATAATTATGTTAAGGACCTAAAGGACCTGCAGCACAATTTTATGATTAGGTTCATGAAAGTTGACCATGGAATCACACTGGAGGACCTAAAGATTTCTAAAGAGGTGTTCTCTCAGGTAAAAAAAAACACTCATTTTTATTCATGCTTTTAATCCTTTCATAGGGGTGATGTATTCCTAAAACTCCAAAAGTGGATTCATGTGCATATGTGATGAAGATGAAATACATCTGAGCCCTACAACTTTCAACGTGTTTTGGAAAGCAAATTAAATATTGTTAGATGGGCTGTTACTCTTTAAATTCATACCCAAGGCAGTATTGATATAAAATAAATGTTGTATAAACTTAGCCCTGCATTGATAAAAATAACATAATTGTAATTCCTGGTCATTGTTATGGGAAAATGAGCATTTGCCTATATAGTGCATTATGAAAATAAAAATAAGGGTGTGCAAAATATACTGCTTGTATTGTAAAATGTAAGTGGCTAAACACAATGCATAGTAAGTGGGGCAGATGTATATTTGATCAATGTAAATTAATCAATCAGACAAATCAGATAAATTGTGCAAAAATGCACAAATTAGAAAAATGTGTCTTGTAATTGGAAACTAAATGTGGCAGCACAACAAAATTCAATGAAATTAAGATTAAATAATTCTCATGTTCTCAGGTTGAGTGGGGGGAGGAGAAGGGCAGACCTCTCTAACAAGGAGGAACCCCCTTATGAGTTCCGATCCTCAGCATCAGATGCCTGAAGTAGTTACTCCACTCTGATTATCATAATACAGTAGAGTCTCGTTTATCCAACGTAAACGGGACGGCAGAACATTGGATAAGCGAATATGTTGGATAATAAGGAGAGATTAAAGAAAAGCCTATTAAACATTAAATTAGGTTATGATTTTACAAATTAAGCACCAAAACATCATGTTTTACAACAAATTTGACAGAAAAACCAGTTCAATACGCAGTAATGCTATGTAGTAATTACTGTATTTATGAATTCAGCACCAAAATATCACAATGTATTGAAAACATTGACTACAAAAATGTGTTGGATAATCCAGAACGTTGGATAAGTGAGTGTTGGGTAAGTGAGAGACTACTGTATATGAATTCTAACCTCAGATATATGAATGTATGTGTTGCCCCAGTGACAACTGGCTTTTTAAAATTGAATCGATCAAATCTCTACCTCCAAGAGTAATACACAGATTGGAATAGAGGTATGTTTGAGGTTTTGTACTATTTTGCCATGCATTTCTTGGCTCATAAAAACCCAACAGCTAAAATGTATTTAAATTTGCATTTTAGGCTAAAATAGGTTAAGCAATGCATATATTTAGATTCAGGGCAGATTAAAAATAAATGGATAAAATACAAGTGAAACAAAATGAAAAATAAAACATTAAAATACCATTTGAAAGCACACTAGTGAAATGAAATATAGCACCTACCCACTTAAATGCCTCTTCCACAGCAGACCAAGACAGTTGCCAAAGGACCCTATGAATAATAATAATAAAAAATGCTTTTGTCTGGCAGGAGAAAGGCAGCAGTGAGGGAACAAACCTCACATTCTATGCTAAAGTATTCTACAGTATTTACTGTATGAATGTGAGTAACTAAATACTACCTGAATAAGTTTTGGGAATATATCAGGGCAGATATCAAGGTGAGAAAGATAAACTACATACCACCCACTATCCAGTATAGCTCAAAACAGTCTGTACAGTGGAATTCAGTATGATTTAGTCCAATTTACTCCCCAGAATGAGCACTGGTACCATCATTTATTTCTGTTCTCATGAGTGTATGGAAAAAGGGGTAGATCATGGTTGTGTTGCCACTGACATGATTTCTAGCTGATCATGGATATCTCTAAGCTTCTGCCTATTATGGGCACTTCTGCTGATGTCAGAATGGGACACCTTTGTGATAGTCTAGGCGGTGATCCTGGATTTATCAAGCTGAATCTGGAGTTGCTTCAGGAGAGATTTACACTGGGCTAGCCTGCATGGTACAGATGCACTCTTCAGTTTTACCCCACACTTGATAGTAGAGGGCTCATGAAGGATAGCTACACTGCTAAGACTGATGACTTGGAGTAATATAAAAGTTTGAAATAGAAGGTTGGATATGAATGATGGGTAAACCTCTTTCTTGTCCATATAAGATGCTAGTTCTGACCTTTTAAATTCTTTATGGCCAGGGCCCATCGTACCTTAGGGACCGTCTCTCCTTCTCCCATCATCGGAGGTTGTAACGATCATCCCAACGCGACTTACTTTATATACCGGGTCCTAGAGAAGTGCACTTGGAAAGGACCAGACGCAGAGCTTTTTCTATCTCTGCCCCTGCCTTATGGAATGCCTTGGCGCCCTATATGAGAGCCATGCGTGAGTTAGGGCCTTTTACCCTAGCACTCAAGACCTGGCTCTTTACTAGAGCTTTTGATCTATGTTAATTTTATCAATATTTGTATGTATATATTTTTATCCTTTATAATTTTATCTTGTAAATCGCCTAGAGCATCTTGGATGGAGGGCGATTAATAAGTAATTAAATGATGATGATGATGATAAAACTGTGCACAATTGTGATAGTACTATACTGCATTTAGCTCATAGTTGCACCATGGGAACTGAATCTGAAAATGCATCCTGGTATTTTTGCTATTCAGATACTGTCTGCAACCTCCATATTTTGTCTCTCTGTTTATCACAAATCACAGCTGTAGGCATTATATATGTGTATTTTGACCTTCACCACTTTGAGTCTCTTTTAAGAGAGAAAAATGGCAAATAAATAAATATAATAATATTTTTTAAATCATTTTATTGATGCATATTTTCCATAATTTTAATAAGGTGCATGTTTTTGCACACATTTCCTCCATTGACTAAAATGTATACACACATTTTTTTTCAGTTGCATATATTTCTAGCTGTTTTGTTATTTCAATCATTTGCATTTTTGGACTGATTTCTTCAGCATGGTCAGCTTTTTACCCACAGTGAATGCTGCAAAGTATAACATGGATTATTCCATCAATAAAATAGACACTACAGGAATATTTTACCACACTTTGCATAGTTTCATCTACTCAGAATCCACATTTCCTAGCCACTTTCATTCCCCCTCAGGTCCTCATTTTCACCGTTATCCACTATTAAAATGTTAAGTATCCTTTAGGGTACCACAGTGTTGAATCTGATCTTTGAGAATTCATATGAAACCTGACCTGAACTGAACCCCTTGGATTAAAGTATGGATCCCAATTTAACTATTCACCAGATTTCCCACTTTTCTCAAAGGGTTTAATGTAGTTCTCAACAGCTTAATTGTATTCCATTATCCACTCAGATAGATATAAGGAAAAGACATACAGATTTAAATGCATATTAAGCTTCAGAGAAGTGCAATATCTGTTACATAGCAATGTTCTGTTCTACTCATTAGTCCAAAATTATCACCTTTTAATACATAGAAATGTATGTATATCAAGTGCAGATCAACTTTTTAAACTTGCAGAATGAAAATATACATAATTAAAATATTTTAATGCTCTTTTTGGGGTGGGTGTCAGATTTATGTGGAGCAGAATTAAGATTTCAGGAACAAAAAGTTAAAAATTAGTTTAAAAAGAGCAAGGTACAGATCAGATGAAGGAATTTATGCATGCATTGATTTCAAGTCGGGAAGGAGTTGGTGACTGTGGAAAAAGAACAGAATGAAGATTTCAGTTGTAAATCGTGAAAGTAATAAGGACTCACAATTCCCTGGTAATTACAATGTAAGTAATTATTGATGCATGTAGATTTTTGCAGTAATTACTTTCTCCTTTGAAAGCTTTTTTGGTTTACAATGGAACTACATATTTTTTTTGAAAATTGTTTGCATGCAACTGTTTAGTATTGAAGTATTTTATATCAGAAGCCTGGGGTGATAAATTCTACCATTTGTTGTTTGCAAGGTAATCCAGCGAACTGTTTGTTGGGTGAGAGTAACTAGAGAAGTAGAGAAGTCATAGAAGTCACACAAGTAACACTGAGTTCATAAACACCAGTAGTGCCACATAATGAAATCTCTGAGATAATGTCTTCATCTTTTTTTAAATAGCTTATGAGTTTCAGTCATTAAGGTATTTGCATCTGATGTACAAATTTTGTATTATTTTATTATGACACAGCAAACAAGATAGATATGCTGGATTTCATATCACAAAATCACAAATCGAACACTTCCCAAGTGTCTAGGACTGTGTGATGTATTTTCGGATGATGCGCGCAGATCCCAGCAGGGTGGCCTTTTGCAGTTGGCAGATCGTAATTTTGTCAATGTCTATTGTTTCCAAATGCTGGCTGAGATCTTTTGGCACGGCACCCAGTGTGCCGATCACCACCGGGACCACCTGCACTGGTTTCTGCCAAAGTCTTTGAAGTTCAAGCTTGAGGTCCTGATAGCAGCTGAGTTTTTCCTGTTGTTTTTCTTCAATGCGACTGTCACCTGGGAAGGCACATCAATGATCCAAACATTTTTCTTTTCCATAACTGTGATGTTTGGTGTGTTGTGTTCCAGAACTTTGTCAGTTTGGAAATGACAAAATTACAAATTTTGTATTATTATTATTATTATTATTATTACTACTACTACTACTACTACTACTACAAACAGAATATAACTTAGTACTTAATCACACTTACCATTGGATTTGTAGGGATTTGCCAGCCTCTGTAGTGAATCCGCAAGGCAGCAGTGCAAGCCCATCACTCTGCACCCCACATCACCCACAGCAACACTTCCCCATCACATGTGGGGAAGCATTGCCATGCAGCTTCCCCTTACACTGGCCCCATTGATCCCATGTTCTGGGTGGAATCCTAGGATGTTTGTGGGGTTCTGTAGAAGAAGTGTGCTGTAAGCATCCTAGGACACTTGCAAAGACTTGTTAATGTAGTCATAAATTGTTAATGTAGTCACCATTTGGTGCACCAGTTTTAGATGTGCAAAGACCCTCTTGGTCACTGTGGAAACCTGGGCCTCCAGATTCAATATTAAGTCCATAAGTACTCCCAAATTGTGAGCCTGTGTCTTCAGGAATAGGATAACTACATCTAGCACAGGCTGAATCTGAACTATCTTCTGAGTGACTAGGAGCACCTTTGCCTTGTCTGGATTAAGCTTCAGTTTATTTGTCCACATCAAGTCCATTACTGATGACAGGCACTGATTTATGTCCAGGACAGATTCTTTGACTTTAGGTAGAAAGGAGCAGTATAGATTGTACAAAACCTTATGCAATTTTAAAAGAAGTCAATGAAATATTTTTTTTAAAAAGCAAGACCATCCATTTGGAAAATATATAGCTCAGAAAGAAAAACACAAAGTGGCTGCAGCCAATTCATATAGAGTTTGAACTTTTCTGCAAATAACACTATGTATCAAAATTTGAAAATCATTCTGTTCCTGGTTTGAAAGGGTTATTTCCTGTTTAATTGTGCAGTACTTTAAAAGTACTTGATATACTCCAGAAAATTTGTTTTTGATTTTTTATCTTTCTGTTACCGGAAACCAAATGTTTGTAATTTTCCATAATAAAAATATGCCATTTTAATCTTTCAAAACAAAGTGTTTGCAGTTTAATAAACTTCTTCCATGTTTTTATGTTAGAATCAATTAGGAAATGACATTTATAACCCAGGAACAAAAACATGTTACATAGTGTAATTAATTGATCTGCTGCTTAATGTAATCTAGCAGACAAGGTTTCACAACAACTGAGCATTTGTACAACTGCCAGACTGGAACCAAGAAAATAAACTTGATGCCTCATATATAAATCATAAATTAAAGATTCACCTCTAACAAAAATAACAGAAAGGGAAAGTATAAACATATAGGGTGACTAGTAACACAGGGCAATACTGAATATTCTTGAGATCTAGAGGACTCCATTCTTCTTATTTGACTTAACCTGCCTCATTGCTCAAGAAAGGTCAACAGGCTGATGATTCATTTATGAGTAGACATTTGAAAGTTCCCCTCCCTTCCAGTATTGCTGTACAATAATCACCTAGGAAATATTGATTTAAAATGGGGCCTGCCAACAAAGGATTGGGTTCTTTGATGCTCTCTAAATTTTAGATATTCTTTCATCTACTTTTTCATTCAATTCCATTGCTTTTGATATCCAACAAACATGATAAGCTTTCATTGGATTGTTTTGTGACTTTTTTAAGTAGCTTTATTGTACTGCATTAACTCAGATCTTACAGGGTTATGCAGCTACGAAAGGAAGATTACATTGCCCTGTCTCCTTATAAAACCTATTCACAGCACTTTATGTGCCAGGGGTGTTACGAGTCAGATGCCAGCCAATATAAATAACTCAGTTTATTGCAAAAAAAGCAACGCAAAAGAGCCTAAGAAGCAACCAAAAAAGGGCTCAAAATACTTTCTCTTCAGTGTGAAGTAACAATATCCAAAAAGAACTCGAAAAACCCAAACTCAGGATATAATCTGGATTATCCTGGGAAATAATCCAGATTAAAACAAATTTAGTTGAAAAGGCTGGGAACTTGCTCCACCTGCTGGTTGGAGCTAAACAAACACAGGAAAGCTACCAGCAATTACCTACAGTGACCAACGGCCACACAATGCCCCAAAACGTAGTTAAAGCTAAACCACGTCGTAAAGGAGAAGTCACAGCTGCCATATCCGGTCTGCATCGTTAGGAAGAAGTCACAGTCACCGAATCCCAGTCCAAGTCGTCAGGGAGAAGTCACAGTCACCGAATTCCAGTCCAAGGTAAACACAAAGAGCCAAAGCGACTGAGGCAAGCCGGCAGCTAATGCATAAAACCAACACAGGACAATCCAGAGCAAACACACAATGCCAGCCCCCGTTGCCACTAAAAACCCAGGTTAACACGCCCCAAAGCAGTCTTCCAAACATGTCTTCTGAAACAGAGATCCCAAAAGCGCCCAACAAACACCTTGCCGATTGCAAGGCCACATTAGCAACAAACTTACTTTTATTTACAAGTCCTCCTCAGAATTTGAGCCAGCTAATGCCCCATCCACAGCTGAACCTTGGTGCTGCAAATCCTCATCAGAGCTGGAGCCGCCCAATGCCCCATCTCCAGCTGCTGTCCCTCTACAATTTCTCCAGCCAGTCCACCTTCTATCCAAACCCAAAACTCCCCAGGATCCATCTGTATCTTCTCTGTGCCATCCTTCAAATGTACCACTGCTTGTGGATTCCTCAAGAATCTCCCGGATCTCCTGAACCTTAGTCCAATCCATCCCTTCACTCCTAGAGTCTGACATCCCATCCTCCTGACTCCCAGCTCCATAATCCCCTTCAAAGCCCTCAAAGGTATCATCATCAGTGGGCTCCATAAGTATTTCCCAGATTCTCTTCCTTTGTTGCTCCTCATCAGAGTCTTGCTCACGAACAGCTTTCCTGCCTCTTCTAATACAACTAGTAGGATCTCTACTCGAAGACTCCATCACAACAAGGGGTGTACAATGGCTTAGCCAGTGCTCTCTACAGACAGATAGAGTGCTTCAGACAACTGGCACTGGATGCAGCCACCATACTGGCCCCAATGCCAGTAGATGTTTGGAAATTTGGAAGGGCAAAGTAGTTAGGCCTGTTGGTCTGTTCATGGGTCTGGCACCAGGAAAAGCAGTGCAATAATTTTCAAAATTTAGAGAATTTGGCGGTAATATTGAGGGATGACAATTTTGGCAGGGTGTTGTAGTCCATCACTGCCTCTCACAAAAGACAAATTCCAGACTTACTTCCAGAGCCCAAGATTTTTGGGCTTAAAGGGGGATAAATTTGGCATCAGTTCATTTTTTTTATTGGGGTGGTAGCAACCACAGCTGTTAAGAACAGAGGTCCTTTGCAGGTAGGTTACTGAACATCTTTAGTGCTTTGAAAATATTTTAGGCCTTTGCAGCTCTAATATGTTCTCTGGTTACTCTTATTGTCTTGTATATTTGAAGTGATGGCCAGTGAAGTATCATGTCCCGCTCTATGGGCGTTTTTATTACCCTACTCCAGTGGTGTTAAACTTGTGGCCCTCCCGGTGTTTGGGACTCCAGAATTCCTGGCCATTGGACAAGCTGGCTAGGGCTTCTGGAAGTCAGAGGCCCAAACATCTGGAGGTCCACAAGTTTTACACTATTGTCCATGCCGTCGACTGGAGAATTGGAGATTTGACTGAAAGGTTTGTGGGTTTTTTTTTGTTTTTTTGTTTTTTAAAAAACAGTCAATTGGGAGGAAGCATGGAAAAGGAGGATTTCAGTGTACACGTGTGGCACCTTTTTGATGAAAGAAAAACTTCTGGAACTACACTCTACCTGTAATGACATTTAGCCAGTGGGGAAAGAGACTGTCTTTAGGGCTGATCTGAAGGTTTAACCTTTAAATCTTATGACTTGGGGATTGGATCCTCAGGCTGGCCTTCTAGTAGCTGGGTTCTCCTTGGAGCTCAGGTGTTCCACCTAAAGTAAGTTCAGGAGGATATCTGGAGGAACATCTGCCTCAGCTACTCCTCTACTAAGTCTGTTCCCTCCTTTGCACATGTCATAGCATCTAAAAAGGCAATACTTTCAATAAAGTGGTCCATATTTCAATCCAAGATTTGTTGTATGGTCTCATTATTTCATGGGTTGGACACAAATTGTATTTCTCCTTCATGGAGAAGCACATTTGTAGAATTCCCATGACTAGACACAAATAAACTACACCCTCTTGTCTTGCAGCAGGATGCAGAATACGTGGTATGTGGGGCTGAAGGCAATACAGAATCATGCTTCTTTCCCATTCTGCCCACTTCTGACACAATGAAAGGATGCTCTTTACTTTGAGGCTGAGTAGGATTCCCCCCCCCCCCCCAAAATCCATTTTTTTCCTACCCTACAGCTTTTAGGGCATAGTTTGATCTAAGTGAAGAAAACAATTAGCTTTAAAAGTGTAGCATATTTTCATTATGGTCATGCTTAATTAGCCAACTAATAATGGCTCATAATTGATGGATACTTTAGATGAAATAAAAACAATGCATATCATTGTTTGAAATTAGAACATTCTATTGGTATTGCTATGATTGATGCTTATTGTTGCATTAGTGATATTAATGGAAGTTCAACTTTACGGTCTACAATCTTTAATTTTTGTCTCACACTAAATTCCAAGGAAAGTGATCCTTTAATAGGCTTTTTTGAAACTGAAAATGTGTGACTCATCCACGGTCATCCAGTGAGTTTCCATTACTGATTTGGGAATCCTGGTCTACAAAGTGGTAGTTCAACGTTTGAGCCACCACACCATGTTTGCTCTCCCCAAAAACTTGTTGTGGTCTCTGTTTTGGTCCCTATAGATAACACACCACATTTTAATATACATTGTGATCAAGTACATAGCATACATGCATTTGAATGGCAGATTCAATAGAAAAATACAGTTGTCCTTACACATTTTGAGTGTTTGATATTTGTGGATTTGATGAAAATATTCTCTCTAGGAATACCTAGGTCCTTCAGTGTAATTCTACGGTCAACTTTCTTCTGTCATATTGTGAAACACCTATCTAGGAATCTATAGGTACTTCAATGTGTTTATATGGTGTTCTCTGGGGTAAAAAAAAACAACAGCAAATTCTTTATGAATGATTTTTCACTTTTACAGGAGCCTGTGCCCCTAATCCCAAATAATGGCTGACTATAGTTAAAATAGCTGTACGTAGTTAAACGGCGCTCCATGCAGTCATGCTGGCCACATGACCTTGGAGGTGTCTACAGACAATGCTCTTCGGCTTAGAAATGGAGATGAGCACTGTAAGGAACTTATGTGGAGACTTGATGTGGCAGAGGATGGAATCCCCTTCAAATCCCACCGCTGCCACCAATTAATGTAGAGATGCTGAGGGTGGCAGGGAATGGGGTCCCTTTAGAATCCCCTCAGCTTTGCCACCAATATTGTACAGAGGTGAGGTGTCTGACAGGAATGTGTGACAGAGATGGAACCCTTTTGATCCCACACACGCACACACAGATACCACCACTTAATAAAGATGTTTTATGAGAGATGATGTTAATTAATGTTTTGTTTGATTATCTTCTTCTTCGCTGCCACCAATGGAGAGACGTCAGGCAGATGGTACTGGTTCTTATAAGCTTTCTCTATTTGTTCCACTTCAGGTGTTGATGTTACTTAACTTAATATGAGAGTATGACAGAGGCTTAGTTGGAATAAAATCAAAACAAGTTTATTGCAGGTACAGAGCTTGATGGTTTCAGATAACTTGGTAAAGGCACTTCGCTTAATGGTTACAAACAGTTATGAGGTGGTTAAACTTTCAAAAATACTTTTTTCTCTGGATTACACTAAACCCTGATCCTCCTGGATCCCCTGGGATTAATGTTCCCTAATCCACAGACTCTGTAACTGACCCTAGACAAATCACCTAACTTGCCTAGTCTGGTCCAACCTAAATCTGACTCAAATCTCTCTATTTAAGCCAGCCTGATTCTCCACACAAGAATCAGATCCTTCCCTGTGACTAGGAAATCACAGACTGCTAAAATAAATCCTTTTATTTTAGGCCTGACTCAAATTCTTCTGAGTCACCCTGATTCTCCACCTGAGAATCAGTTCCTTCACTGTGAATGGAAATCACAGAGTGCTGGGTTTTAAAATATTCCCCCTTTTCCTTTCCAGGCGGCGGTTGGCTCCGCCCCTGTTGCTATGGTAACCTGTTCTAGCACTCTAAGATGGCTACCTTCCCCCATACATATTGCCAATTCAAATACTCACCATTTTAAACATAGCCAAACCTGACTGTTTAAACAAAATCAAATACACATATCATCTATAAACAAAATATAATTATACACTTCTTCACAAGCACCAACCCCCAGAGTCAGACATGACTGGACTTAACGTCAGGGGAAACCTTTACCTTTACCTATAGTTAAAATAGTTACATAATATTACACTAAGATTACCTCAGCAAGTCATGTAAAATGTAATATAAATATAGCACCACCAGTTCATGATCCAACCCAACTTCCCATGTTATTCAGCTTTCTTTGGGTCAATAACATAAACTAATAAGACAATCTAAAAGAAATAAAGGTTCTTAACAGTAAACCAGAAAATAAAACTGAACAACAAATGTACAGGATCTCTTGACAAATTCTGTTGCAAATGCTAGACTATAATCTCCTCATTTGGTACAAAACAGTAGGTTTAACTGATAGAGCCCAGCAGTACAACTTCTAATTAGTAACATGTTTCCTCAGTCAGGAAGATGTCAATTCCTCTGCAAGATTTAAGCTGCTTCTTCAGCAGCCAGGGCTCTCAGCCTCTGTAACCCATACAATTTAATTGCTCTAGCCAAGTCAATCATTATAATCAGTAGCAGCAGCATTTATATAGTGCTTTAATGTTCAGAGTACTTTATGTATATTATCTCAATAATCCCCACAGAAACCCAATCGAGTTGTGTGATATTATTAGCCCCATGTTGCAAATTGTAGTGGAAGTCACGTTAGGATTCAGCAATGCAGACTTTTCTAAGGCCAGCACATTTAATATAGAGATGAGATTTGAACAAGCTCGGGAATTACTGGGTCTGAAGGGATATTACTGACTCTTTCAGATGATTTCTGAATGTGCAAAATATGTGTCTTTTGCACATAGTGATCAATATATGCTTCTGATCTGTAAAAGCCTCTTCCACACTACTGCTCCACTTATTCAGTCAATAGTCATCTTCCCTTCAGTGCCTAAACATAATTTCTTGAAAAAATGCAATATTCTCTGCTTACAAAAGGGGCAGTTAACATCAAAAAGGTCATAGGATCTTAATGAATGTAATGTTGTTGTTGGTGGTGGATTTTAAACATCATTGCCTCTGTTTTAATGCCCTTTGTCCCCAATCCCCACATGGTCTTCTGCCTGCATTGAATCTCTCCAGATCATCTTAACTGACAACAGAAGTCACCTCTGAGCAGTGCCGTATTTACCCTTGTACTTGAGTGTGTATTTTGGGGGGTCACCTTATACTTGTGGGGTCATTATAAAGATTCATTTTCTTATCTTCACTCTACAACATTCAATACCTTCACCAATACTAATTATTTGCATTGCAGTTGGCTTCACACAATCATTCAGTTACTGGTGAAGAAGTGGGAGGAATCAGAGAAGTATTTGATTATATTCTAAAAACCAGGTGTAGACCAATGCCATCATCTGCTAATACTCAAGAGAACCTCCACGCCAGGCTATGGATATGTTCCAATGCCCCTTAGTTCAGAAATAAAATGAGTATGGAGGGGGGACTATCACTGTGCAGTTGCTAGTCTTGGGATGTGTGACAATGTGGCTGTTGTGGAGTTCTACATGTGGATTTCTTCTTTTATGATCAATTATATAGGATCTCTTATTCTCAGAGTTGAGTGTCCTAATATAATTATGGCTCCCTTTTGCATGCACAGGGCCAATGTTCCAATAGTCAACATGTATATAGCATCTCTTCTTGCATTCTGCCAATATCTGAAAATGGGGACATGACACACAGTGCAGGAAGGCAGAACCAGTGGCTGCAGCCCACTCCTCTCTACAAATTCATTGAATGCATGGAGATATGATGGAAAACAAAGCTTGAGGATTGTTTGGAGAGCAGTTTAGTTTTTTATCCTACAGTCAGGATGGAAATCATGTGGATTTCATGTGGCATTTTTGAACCACTACTGACCCTCCAATAACTTTTAACATCCTTCAGTGTTTGTTGGGTGCAAAAAAAGCTCCTAAATCTGTCCAGAAATGCTTAAAAGGCTGATTTAGACAGACACCACATCAAAGAAGAGCAGGTGATGTTTTTCTTCCTAAATAGTCATTTAGAGTACTCCCATGCTAAAGTGTCTTAGCTTCAGTTCTGACTTCAAACTTTAGTTCCACAACTGCAAACTCAATTGCTATCCATGCTGCAAATCTGAGTTTGAATTGTATGGATTCGTTTTCTCAAAGTAAGACCTGTTTCATCAAAGTTGAACTTCCCTTTGCCATTCTCCCACAATGTGAGATGTAACAGGATGGCTTTGTCAGATTAGCAATTTTGTTCTAACACCATATTGTATTGCTGTCACCCTGAAAGACCATTACAGAAATGCTTTGTATGCTCTGCCTCCAGTGTCTTTTCACCACTTCTTGGAGAAGCACTTCTGTGAGACAATCACAAGCTAAAGCAGAATTGCCCTGTTTAGTAATTGCTCAAGAAACACTTTGGTAACAGTCATAATAGGAAAACTTGAAAATGAAAAGCAGATGCATTCAAGAAATTCTGGTGTCTGCTCTGGAGGAGAATGAAAGGCATGGAGAAAATGTAACAAAGGAAAATCAAAGGGATCAAGAAACTGTGTCTGGCTTCATAGCCAGCTTTCATATTAATTAGTTTGCTGAAATATGCTGAAGTTCCCCTAAGCACATACAAAATGGCTTCCCCTTTGCATCGAGCAAGTGCAGTTTGTTACACAGAATTGAAGAGAAAAGCATCTAGGCAAGATGGTAGTGTGAGTTCCTGCCCAGCATTTTTAGATATTAAGCACTGCCTCCACCCCACAGCAGGTAACTAGAACACAGAGTCTCTCTCCCAAATATCTAGATCTTTTCCTCCAAGAGCCAACCATCCAAAAGTTAGTTCTTCATAGTTGACCACCAAGCATACAACCAAAGCATGCTGCAGCATGAATTAAGGCATTTAAAGTGCATCAAGCAAAGTTGAGGGAATGTCCACGTTAATGTCTCAATACACTTCATTGAGCCCTAAATCAAAGCCACCCTGCAGTGTGAAATTGGTTCCAAGGATGTGAAATGCTTTATAGCCACCCACCTATTCTGGAACACATTTTAAAATTAGGAATGCAGGGCACTACCAAAAATTACTCCAAGGGCATAACTGGGCAGGAGGGGGCTAATTTAACCCCTGGGGGTGGGTAATTAATTAGCCCCACTATTAAATATCCCTCCAATGTATCCCGAGTGTTGGTTTGCAGCTTAACTGAAAAATGGGGAAAATACTTCAGATTCTGGAACCAGCTTGAAGCCCTATTCCATGGTTAACATATTCACATTCCTGACCTCTAGTCTGTTCATGTAAAGACAGGCTAATCAATTGCACAGTGAAAACAGTTTTTCCCAAATGATTCAAAACCAACCTAGGTGGTCAGTGTAGATGTACCCTTATACAGACATGCTTTTTCTAACCAATAACAAATGTTTCATTTGTTACAAATACCAAAAAAAAAGCTTTTTGAAAAAAAATCAGCCAAAAAAGATGGTGTGTCACTTGTAGCTGATGGCCCCCCAATGAAGTTGTAGATCCATTCCGGTCATTGAGATGAATGCCAAAAGAAATACCCAGATTGCTGAACCTTTTGTGGGACAGAGCTCAGCACTTTAGATAAACAAGAATTCCATGCTACTCAGAGCAACATAGGCCTTTTTCTATTGTTTGATATACAACATAGGCATTCAGAAAAGATGACAGGATGTTGGAGCTAATCTATGAAATGTGGCTGGAAGCTGTTGGCTAGGTATCCTAAAGTGTCTACAATAATAAGCCCCTCGAAGAAGTGTGACCGGTGTCTGGAAGCTATATTTCCTTGAGTAAGTAGAACATAATTACACTGTAGTCTACTTCGCATGAGCGCATTAAGATCAGAAGCAGACTCTGTTGATCCAAGATGGGCAACGTATATCCCTAGGCATCCATGTGTTCTCCATATGGGTTTTGTGACCCTAGTTCTCTCCAAATTCCTCAATATTGTTGAAAAAGTGTAATTTCCATTGTATGGCGCTTTCAATAACAATAATCTATCAAATAGTTTGTAGAATACATCTCCCATCCTGTCTAACATTTTAAAAATGCCTGTTTCAAAAGCAGGAGTAAACTTCTAGTCAGTTTGGGGGTT
This sequence comes from Anolis carolinensis, assembly GCF_035594765.1. Classification (NCBI taxonomy): domain Eukaryota; kingdom Metazoa; phylum Chordata; class Lepidosauria; order Squamata; family Anolidae; genus Anolis; species Anolis carolinensis. Next base: position 108,005,289 of record NC_085844.1, read on the forward strand.
TATCTATTTTCTGGAATATTTTGGTAGTGTGCCTGTTTCTTGGATCATTCCATGTGACCTCAACCTATCACAATTCACACCGGATCTGAATGATATTTGATCTTTGCTTTAAAGTTTAAAAAGTAGAGAGGATCATCTCTTAATTGTTAAAGAAAATAGATTTTTTTTGTAGGGGTGGGTTGCACTGCTTAAAAGATTTGGAGAGGACTTTTGCTCATTGCGCCATTGGAAAAAACATTCGACCTGTGCAATGACCATAAAAATAAATTGTGAAGGCAAGAGTCATACTTAAGTCATTGTAATTCATGAATAGTTTGGCAGCCAATGTGTTTCTTAAAACAAGAACAACAACTCTGAAATATTAATGCCATCACATCATGTTGGGGCTTCCAATAAGGATAACTACTTATAGTAGGCTAGATATTCACACAGAAGTAATAATCCAAACTCTAGCTCTGTCAATAGATATCAAAAAAACATTAACGAAAGCACAACTAAGTAATGATAACCTCAATTTTCTGCCAGTTACTTGTAGACAATGATGCTGTTTTAGCTTTTTCTCTACCTTCAAAGAGGTAATAACATTAATGACATTTTTGTAATGGCCCATATAACTCCAGCAAGGTGCTCAGCCAAAGTGATACTCACCGTCATACACTCTGAGCATTATAATGCCATTATGAATGTCACCAGCCCTATTTTTGGATGCATTACCAATTGTTGACATTTGTTGTAATCATGCCTCCTAGTTAAAATCCCACTAAGAGAGAGAGAGGAGAGAGAGATGGCATACAGTAATTTACACTTCTTGCTACTTTTGTTTAGACACAGGATGCCATCTATATGCTGGCAATCTGTTCACATCTAGGAGTGGTAGGATGTTTTCAACATATAAACTAGATACCGAAATTTGTCTTCTGAAGTTTATTGTGGTAGAAGAAGGTGGCAGGCGTCAGAGATAATACCAGTTCAGTGAGCCAAATTGACTTCAGTACAATAATCCCTTACTCTATAAATTATGGAAGCAGCACACAATCTCATAAATTTAGTTTACCAAAGCAGCATGCCATAAGCATAGGGGGCATCCACCTGAAACTCAATTATTCCTCCCCTTCTCTTTTCACCTTCTAATGTAAAGAGACTGTTAGTTTTTACATGATTGTAGTAAAGGAAAGTGCCATGAGTTTGTTAATACGTGTTGTATGGGTTTTGCCACTGGTGGCACAGCGGATTAAACCGCTGAACTGCTGAACTTGCTCACCATAAGGTTAGCGGTCCAAATCTGGGAAGCTGGGTGAACTCCTTCTGTTAGCCCCAGCTTCTGCCCACCTAGCATTTCGAAAACATGCAAATATGAGTAGATCAATAGGTACTTCTCCGGCAGAAAAGTAATGGTGCTCCATGCAGTCATGCCAGCCACATGACCTTGGAGGTGTCTACAGACAATGCTGGCTCTTTGGCTTAGAAATTGAGATAATCATCATCATCATCATCATCAACTTTATTTATACCCCACCACCATCTCCCTGTGGGGACTCGGGGCAGCTTACATGGGGCAAGGCCTGAACAATACAATTGAGCAAAAAGCACAGCACAATACAATACACAATATATAAAAGATAAAACAGTAATACAATAAAAACAAGAGTTTACAACAATTAATAATATCAATCAACCAGGTACAGTTCTGTTGTCTGCATAGGTGGAGGAACTGCAGCAGCTAAATAGGAATAATATAATAAGTAAAAATACATATGTGATGAGGACCTAATAAATTCAGGATATAATTAAAATGCCATCTGAGGCTGATCATCCAGTGACTGTCTAACCGAAGGCCAACTGAAACATCCAAGTCTTCAGTTGTTTCCTGAAGGAAGATAGAGAGGGAGCCAACCTAATCTCCTTGGGGAGGGAGTTCCAGAGCTGGGGGGGCCACGGCTGAGAAGGCCCTCTCTCTCGTCCCCGCCAGACATAATTGTGAAGAAGGTGGAAATGAAAGGAGGGCCTCCCAGGAAGATCTTAGAGATCGCGTAAGTTCATAGGGGACAATGCGGTCACTAAGATAGGCAGGTCCCGAACGGTTTAGAGCTTTATTGGGCCCGGAATACTATCAGCAGCCAGAGAAGCTGCCTAAACAGGGGGATTGACCGCTCCCTGTAAGCAGCTTTGGTTAATAGCCTAGCTGCCAACTGTTGTACCAACTGCTGATGAGCAGCAACCCCCAGTGTCGGACATGACTAGACTTAATGTCAGAGGACAACCTTTACCTTTACCCATGGGTTTTTTAAGTGTTCAATGCTTCAAAACGAGATTGTAATTGAATTGATTGCTTAATAAAAGAAAACAAATTATTATTATTAATTAATTTTTATCTTGCTTTTCTCCCATGGTTGGGAGAAAATTTGCACAACATATTGCTTTAGTATTTTATTTTAATATATGCTGTAAGCCACTTTGTGCTCCAAAGTAGGGAATAGACAGAACCTAAACTTCTCTCAGTGATTAAAAAAGCCAAAAAGATGTTTATTTTAAGTATCTTGTACTCCATTTTAATAATGAGCACCATATCGATGGAAATAAACTTCCACACAAATTCAGGCAGACAGGCTGACAGAGAACATTCTTTTCACCTTGGTGCATTATACCACTTTCACCAACAATATCTTTGGTTTATAATGGAGTAATCCAGGCTATAGAATATCAAAAGTCAGATTTAACTAACAAAAACATTTTACCAAATGTAGAATTTTGTATTTTTTTCTCCTGAAAGTAAATGATAATTATTCACCCATATGGGAACTGAAGGGGGAAAAAAGATCAGTTTCCATTGGTTTGGGGTCCATTGCATCCTAACGGAACAGTGTCCCAAACCTCATCTACGTGCATCTATTAACCCATAATTAACCCTGAGTTTGCTGTTAGCTGTCCTCATGATATTTCCATACTTTCAGCAAATATTGCATAGTAAACCAAGACAATATACGAGGGCTATCCACAAAGTAGATTACGTTTTGGATTTTAAAAAGGACAAAATATAGGAGAAATCATTTACCATATGCAGCTGAAAGGCACATTCCAATACTACAATCTCACATAATCTCCACTGAAATCTAGGCACGTTTCATATAGATAAATGAGTTCTGCCCCAGTAAATTTGCCGCCTCTCTCCTCTGTTTCCAACAATGGAAGCGGGGCTGGCAGCGCAGCGTTTTGGCTACGTTGCAGGAAGGGAGAAGGGGGGAAGAGCTGAGGACACAAGCAGGGAATTTCAAACTCATTTATCTATATGAAACGTACCTAAATTTCAATGGGGATTACGTGAGATTGTAGTATTGGAATGTGCCTTTCAGCTGCATATGGTAAATGATTTCTCCTATACTTTGTCCTTTTTAAAATCCAAAACGTAACCTACTTTGTGGATAGCCCTCGTACTTTAGCCTCACATTAGAAAAATTGGGAGTGTTCATGAGTTTGCTTGAAACTCTGGAGTATCCTGCTACTTCAGGACTGCATCAGTGAATCTTTTTCAGACCACTCTGCTGTCCAGACAAGGCACTGCCACCATGTCCCTTTCCCTGTAAAACAGGACAGAATATATCTGTTTTGCCACTCTTATTATTCCTAGACCATTATAGAGTTGGATGTGAGCTCCTGGCCATCAGAAGAGGTACTGATATGATCAGGAAGAAGGAGAAGGGATAAGCTCTCTCCTTCTTGGTTGCACAGATACTTCTGCTTGGGGCAATCGCAATGGCCAGGTGGCTACCTGAGAGTGGCAAAGGTGACACTATAATGGTAAGGTGATGATTCAGTGGGGCCAATGTGTCTGTCTGCCAGTGAGGGTTCAGGATAGCATGTGTAAGTGTCTCGGAGACCAGTCCAGAGCATTTGTGCTCTGGATTTGTCCCCCAGTTTACCAGCCAGAGTACACACATCCCCTAAACAATAACAGACAACTACCATATTTGCTTGAGTATAATGCACTATCAAATATAAGGCACATCTCAATTTTGAAGGTGTACATTATAAAAAAGGGATTTGCTGTTAAATGTAATCCAAGGCAGTGGTGGCTGCAAAAAGACTGGTGGGGTGCCCCTCCATCAGGCCTTTTCATGATCACTGCTGTCTCTCCCTCCTTTGTCCCCAGCTGTGACCTCTTGCCCAACAGAGAAGGTGGGTTTAGGTGTACGATTCAAATCTAATGTGCATCTCAATTTTTGCTATGCAATTTAATCAAAAAGACTCAAGAAAGTATGGTATATATGTATAACTCTATGTGGAGAACTGTATCTTGATCATATTACAACTGATCAAGGATGGTAGTAAGTAGACTCTTGGAAATTGGCTTTGATGGAAGCAATATTTGTATAATGTGTTGTCAAAATTTGTATAGTCTTGCTTATTTCTTTCTTGATTATTCTTGATTGCCAACCCCCCCCCCCCAATGTGGATTCTGATAGCCTTAAGTCATGATTCTTCCTCCTCCCCTCTCATATTACACCATGTAACAAAAATATTAAAAATATATATTTTCCTGGTTTGAAAGTGTTATTTCCTGTTTAATTGTGCAGTACTTACCTTGAAAGTAGTTGTTATACTTCAGAATCTTTGCTTTTGTGGCTGCCACAAATGATAGGTACTTCCAGACAGTGTCGAAATGTTGGGCAAAAATGTGTGGCAAAAAGATCCTGGGACTTGACAGCAAGTCCACACAGAGACCTGTCAGTCCTTGGAAAAGCTCCCCCACCATCCTCATGCCTTCCTTTAAAATGGATTTTACAAGTTCACAAGATGGAAAGGGGGGATGGGGAACATCTGGTGGATTTTTTTAAAAAAAACATTTTCTCCAAGATGTGGTAGATCTCAAATGCGCTCATGTGGAGATCCTACTATACACACTAGCAGATTTCGTATTCTCTCTCTTTACCCAATTCTAAATTCAAGCTCTGTTTAATATTATAAACATTACAACAAAATGGTTACAGAGAGTTCTAATTGCTTTTCAAGTGTGCTTAGATTGAGCCACCTGTGTGTCCATGGTTCCATTTTTGACAGCACAATCAGCTGTTTTGTGCTTTTAAAACGTGCACATGTGCTGGAGCAGTCCGCACAGGGGCTCAGAAGAAAGTTATGTGTTTTCCATGACTGCAGGGATATACATACGAAGATGCACATTTTTGAAGCAGAATTGGGTTTTAACCGCAACTTTTAAACATGTGTTTTTCAACTGTTAACCCGATTCTGCCTGTACTGTCCCCAAAATTCATTTAACCAAACCCCCTTTTATCCCAGTTTCTTCCAAGTTTTTAGGCATGTGTAGAAGGGTCGTAAGTTGAATTGGTTGAGACACTATGAGATATTCATTGAAAAACTATAGCAAAATGTGCTGCAGGATGTCCAGCAAAAAGAAAGTTTTTGCAGTTTAAGAAACTGTTTCCATGTTTTTATGATAGAGCCAATTAGGAAATGACACTTATAACCCAGGAACAAAAATCGTGCTACATAGTGTTATAATGTTTTTCCCCCACGGACTTTAATTAGGATTAAACACAGATTGGGGTTAAAGTTCCATGCTAATCTATCTCTCACTGAAATGTGCTGAATCTCTACTCCCGACGATTCACATGAAGAAAAGTTTATAAACTATACAATACATAGAAAAGTTCTAAGCAGTAGAAATATTTCCTTTCTGTGGACAATGTTTAATCTTCCCATATTCTTCACTTTATTATGTTTCTTCTATACAAAGAGAGGAAGCTATCTTTTTTAAAAAGTGATCAATGTCAATGTCATCTGTATTCCAGAAATTCTGAAATTTCTGGGAAGCTTATCAGGGATTCCTCAGGAAAAAGAAAACAGTGTGCCTGGTGTTTCCAATTTTATCCTGTGATATGACTATATTCAAACATGTCGATATTTTATAGGATATTTTGACCCTTGCTCATAGATAAGCTACTAGGCTTGATCGATCCACGAAAAATTTGATTCTAAACTCGTTTCAAAACTAGAGGGGGGCAGTGTTTCGTTTCTGAAGGTATTTCCGAATTTTGCCCCCCAAAAAATTCGAAATTAACGAAAATTCATTATTTTCTAATTTAATTCGTTAATGGCGGACGCGCATGCGCAATTCCCAAAAACAGCACAGAGGGAGGGTACTTTACAGGACTCTCCCACCCTCATTTTTTGAGTGATCTTCTTCAAACTTAGTACAGTGGTAGAACACATTTAACACTGATAGCTCACCAAAATTTGGAACGTTTCCCTTATCCTCTGATTTTTGGCGAATTTTCATAGCTTTTATAATAAACCATTTTTTAATAATTGCAGAAATCTGTTCCTGGTTTGAAAGTCTTATTTCCTGTTAAATTGGGTTGTCTTTACTGTGAAAGTCATTGTTTTACTTCAGAAACTTTGTTTTTGTGGCTGAAACTTTGTTAAATTGGTGTGTGTGTGATATATACTGTGTATATATATATATAGTCCCTGCATATGTGTGTGTGTGTGTGTGTGTGTGTGTGTGTGTGTGTGTGTATAGGTAAAGGTAAAGGTATCCCTTGACATTAAGTTCAGTCATGTCTGACTCTGGGGGTTGGTGCTCATCTCCATTTCTAAGCCCAAGAGCCAGTGTTGTCCATAGACACCTCCAAGGTCATGTGGCCGGCATGAGTACATGGAGTGCCATTACCTTCCCGCCAGAGCGGTACCTATTGATCTACTCACATTGGCATGTTTTCAAGCTGCTAGGTTGGCAGAAGCTGGAGCTAACAGCGGGCACTCACTCTGCTCCCGGGATTTGAACCTGGGACCTTTCGGTCTGCAAGTTCAGCAGCTCAGTGCTTTAACACACTTCGCCATCGGGGCTCATGTATATATAATATACATACACATACATACAATGTGGAGAATATGTGGAAAGGTAGATAGATAAGTTGGGAGCCACAGCGAAGGCACCTTCCTGGGAGCAAGGTCTAATAATAATAATAATAATAATAATAATAATAATAATAATAATAATAATAATAATTAAAAAAAATCCCTTACAATATCCAAGATGGCTCACTGCTACAGAATCTTGGGAGGTTTAGTTTGGTATGGTACCATTATTGGCAGAGAAAGCTAAGCTGTAGGAGTTGAAATCCAATCATTTATCCTCCCTATAGAATCAATTTTATATGCATTTTTAGCTACAGAAAAGCTAAAATCAGGACAGTAAAAGAACAACACTCAGAAAATGGGAATTCCAGACAGGAAACAATCAGGGCCAGCTAATACCTCCCAACAAAGGATTCCCCCAGGTAGGAAGCAGCCAGGCTTTGAAGCTGCAAGGCTATTCAATGCTAATCAAGGTGACCAATTGCAACATTCACACTTGCCTCCCACAGACAAGAGTTCTTTCTCCCACCCTGGACCTTCCACAGATATATAAACCCCACTTGCCTAGCTTCGCACAGACGTCAAAACCTCTGAGTATGTCTGCCACAGATGTGGGTGAAACGTCAGAAGAGAATGCTTCTGGCACATGGCCATAGAGCCCGGAATACATACCACAACAGTGTGATCCCGGCCATGAAAGCTTTCGACAACACAACCATAGTATCCATTCAAGTTCATGTAGCGTGGTATGGAGACCTGTATTGGGGGGAGGGAGGGTGCGAATCTGGGCCCCTGGGAGTCGTAGTCCTCCCTCCCTCCCTCCCTGGGAGCAGCCGAGGACGGGCCTGGCCCACACCCCCTCGCATCCCGGGCCTCTTCCTCCTCACCGCCGGGCCCCTCTCTGTCTCTCTCGGTCTCTCCATTCCTGGCTCCATCCGCCGCCTTCCCGCCTCACAGAGAGACACCAGGCCTGAGTTGAGGCAAGGCGGCGGCGGCGGCCATTTCCCCCCTCCGTCTTCCTCCTCCTCCTCAGCCTCCTTCCCCCTCGCCCCCTCCCATTGGCTGAGCCCGTGACGCCCCTTTTGCTGAGGGGCAAAAGGAAAGGGCCTGAATGGTGGGAGTTTGGGTGATTTGCAAAAGCTTTTTTTTCCTAACGAAAAAAACGACGAAATAAGAAAAAACGGCCTCTCGCGATTCGAAACCGCGATATCCAGACGTGTGGACAATCAAGGCCGTATATTTCTTCAAAACTAACGAAAATAACGAATTAATAACGGGTAACGGGGAAATCGAATTATTTGAGCAAGCCTATAAGCTACATCTATTGATTCCCTCCCTCCTTCTCTCCCCTCCCCCCTTTTCAACACTTTTCTGGCTATGCAATAATATTTTTCAGGTGCAATGAGTAATCTATAATATGCAGAGAATTTCAACTATGGACACCCCATAGAACTGTGCATGGTGTAGTATCTGTTCTTATCAGTTTAATATCTGATACATCCTCTATTTGAGGACTATGTGTTAAATGAATTTTTGGGCCTGGGAGATTGAATAGGGGCTTGCTCCATACAAAAAAAAAAAAAAAAAAAAGGGGGGGGGAAGAACTGTGCATGGTTTTTTCAGTTTTGTTTTCATTCCCTTTCTCTTTATGCATGATATGGAATTAATTACCTTAAAATGTTTGGAAGTATTCAAATAGAGTAAATGTTACTGTTGGATACTGTTTCAAGAATCAGCATCAATATCTAACAATTTGTACTAAGCAATGCTGTTGCAGTAATTCTCAGTTCTTTACAGCAGTCTGGAAAAACCTGCTGGTTTGACATCAGTGGTGTGCTATCCCCAGTACTCTAACTTCTCTTTCTTGGTCAACTCATTTCAGATAGCATTATTGTATATGTGATTGGAAACTTTTGCCTCATTTTGTATCAGTTTGCCCTGTCTTTATATTGATTTTAGTGTCCATTTTTCCACTCAAAGACATCCTTTTAAAAGTCTTTACAATCCCCTTTTTATCCCAAGAACTCTCTATATTTGGTTGTAAGCCCGCCAAACTCATTGCACATTTTAAAGCACACTGAAAACATTTCAAACCGCAGTATTTCTGTGAAGGTGTTTCTCAATAGAGATTACCCAATTGAACAAAAATGTTCAATGATTGGCCTAGGAGTGCTAAATGGACAGGGAGGAGCAGATTTCTGCAGACCTCTGGTAGACAATCCTGTCATAGATCCATAAATTCATTCTGCCATTTATTCCATTCCTCTAGGGACCCATTCTCACATATAGTTCTATTACTCCACTTTAACTGCCATGGTTATTATCTTATGAAATCCTGGGACTAACACTGGAGTACTTTGACTAAGAATGGTAAGGCCTCTCCCTAAACTACCAATGCCAACATTCCATAGGACATAATCATGATAATTACATTGAATATTAATACTATAATTCTATAGGCTCCAGGATTCTGGCTGAATTAGGAGACTAAACATTATGCTCAAATTAGTACGTAATGTTTTGCTGCAGCTTTCAGTTCATTTTCATATTTCACCCTCTTATCTGTAATATCTATCTATCTATCTATCATCTATCTAATATATACATACACACCCATATATATGTATATATGGATAATACTTATGATAGGTTCATGCACACATAAGCAGAAAGGCCCACAGCTAGACATGCACATCAGGAAAACATTGCAGAAAAAAAACTCTTATAGCAATTTTATGCAGAAACATATTGAGAATGAGAGTTTTAAAAAAAACATTTATAAGAGATGATCAAGGAGGAGATGCATAAGCCTGGCTGAAGGTAACTACTACTCAGAGAATAGTATAAAAGGGACTTACGGGGGGAAATGTTATAAAACAGAAGCATAGCTTTTTCAGAGGCCAGATAGGGTTGGATTTCAGAGCAGATAGAGACAGGAAAGTCTGTAATAGAAATATGATAGTCGGTGGGAAGAACTGACTGTGTGCATGGAGAATGGTCAGTTAATGGATTGGTCAGGAGTTAGCTTCTTGATTTCTATTTACCCTCCAGCCCCCTGAAATAATGTGTCAAGACAAGTAACTTGGGTTTAAAACTGGGCAACTTTATTGAATGTTACCTAATTAACTTTTAATTTGGAACTAGGGCCAAATTCTTAATAGCCATCTATAAATTTGGTGAGGCATAAAGCCAATATAGGTGGTCCTGCCTGACCATCCCTTTAACTGAATTTAGGGCAAAATACCAGAAACCAGCATAACTAAACCTGGATGACCTGAAGGGGAATGTGGTGGAGAGTTCTACCTCAGGAATGCATGAGGTCAAAGTCTCCCATTCCTAGGCCATAATCGTTCACCCTCGCCAGGGCTGTATAAACCCTAGGCAAGGATTCACGCCTCTGGCCTACACCAAAACTGAGGTACCTTGTGCTGCACACCAAAATATGTGATTCCCCTAAGTATTTCAATGACAATCTATTTAAATGACCAGCCTCCCAATTTGCCACTCAGCATAGTATAGGGTAGGCGAAAAAACCCCCTAGAATATAGAAGGGGAAAAAATTCCTACCCGGCCCCTCTAAGCGACCACACTTCTGCTATACTGTTAGCGACGGGTGGGTGGGTCGACATCCAAAAAGTGAGTGATCCAAGGGGCGGGCTGCTTCCTAGAAGCCCTGTCCCCTTAGCTCTCTCTTTTGGTAAAAGTAAGGTAAAAGTTTCCCCTGACATTAAGTCCAGTCATGTCTGACTCTGGGGGTTGGTGCTCATCTTCATTTCTAAGCCGAAGAGCCGGCGTTGTCCATAGACACCTCCAAGGTCATGTGGCCGGCATGACTGCATGGAGTGCCGTTACCTTCCCACCGGAGTGGTTCCTATTGATCTACTCACATTGGCATGTTTTCAAACTGCTAGGTTGGCAGAAGCTGGAGCTAACAGCGGGCGCTCACTCTGCTCCTGGGATTTGAACCTGCAACCTTTGATCTGCAAGTTCAGCAGCTCAGTGCTTTAACACAATTCGCCACCGAGGCTCTCTTTCAGTGGGAGGGGGCAAAGCCACTTCCCTCCCCCAGCTGTGCGCGGGGGGGGGGGGGGAGTTTATTCTTAATACATTTCCACTTGTTTGTTTATTTGACTACTCTCTTTATATGTCTTTATTAATCCTGATAAAGAGACATCCCACCAAACCAATATACCCACTGGTCCATGTAAGGCAACATCCTGAGAACCAGGGTGCACCTACACTGTAGAAGTAATGCAGCTTTGCAACACTTTAAGTGCCATAACACAATGCTATGCAAACATGAGAACTGTGGTTTGATGAGGGGTCAGCACTTTTAGGTATAGAAGACTAAAAACCATGGAAAACTACAGCTCCTAGGATTCCATAACATTGAACAATGGCAGTTCAAGTGATGTCAAAAAACCTCAATTCTACAGTGTAGAATATTACATGGGAAAAGAAGGGCAGGGTTAATGATAGCCGGTAGCCATTACAGCTGCGGGACGACCCTAAAAATGGGATCTATCACAGGGACTAAAGGAAAAGTTGCTTAAAAATCATGAAAAAAGTTTGCTAAAACCAAAGCAACTAAATGGTGTGGCAAAATGTGCATGCACTGAGGTATTTACAAAATTCAGAAAATATTGCAAGGCTGTCAATGCATATTTCCTATCTGAAAGTTTGTATAATGCATAGCTCCAAAAATAGGAGAGAAACTCAGATGATGATTATTTTGGAACCATTTCTAGATGTAAGGCAACTCCAAAAATAACAGCCACCATGACTCTATATACAGTCAAATCTATTATGGAATATTTTATTAAGTGATTCTTTAATTCAGTACAGAAAAAAAGACAATTGTAAATAATATTACCCTACAATTTATTCTTCAGATATCCTTCAACTATTTCTCTGCCATTTTAAAGTTTGAAGATTTGAAGACAGCATTTTCAGTTATCGGCCCCCATCTTTTTCAGTGTGCGTGTATTCATGTGTCTTGAGTAAAAACATCTAATTTACCAACTGAGGGTGTTATGAGTCTGTCTCAAAGATAGTTATGAAGCTGACCCAATGACAGTTGCTAGATAATCCTTTTCATTCAAAAGATAAGGAAACTGGGAAGATAATGGAATTTTAAAAATGAAATTGGTTTTAACATACAGAGAGATTGTCAGAAATCTAGAGGTGTTTCCTTTTGACAGTCAATAAACCAATGTGACATAATTAAGCACATCCATTACTATAGCAGTAGTAGTAGTGGCAACAGCAACATAAGCAGCAGTCAAAATATGCATATTCTACTATTCCCACACACATTCAAAAAACAAATAATTTAGTACTGAATGATTGTCTGAATAGAAAGGTTTTCAAGTTCTGTCTAAATGCAAGATAGACATGGGTTGGTCTTTGAATAATGTTTTGTGCAGGTTGTTCAGTGAAAAGGTAGTTAATAGTGAGTTATAGAGGAATTTTAATTCCAGGGTATTTGGGACCCCCAGAAACCAATGGCCAAATTGTGCAGCTATCGATAGCTGCATTGTCAAACAATTGTGATTTCTGAACTATTTTTCCAGGTAGACTTTTATAGATAATATCACAACAATTCAGCCTGGATTTAACAAGGCATGAGTAACTGATGTCAGGTCCAATTTGCCTAGGGATGGCTACAATTGGCAGGTGAAGTAAACTTGGCAAAATCACTCCTGGCTCTTTCTGGTTCCTAGATATCCAAGAATACAGAACTATTTCCAAACTGCAAACCTGTTCCCTAGGTGAGAGTGAATCTCTATACAAACAGATTAAATATGAAGCTGAAATTACTTGAACTCCTAATCAACAGCCTTTCTGTGTGCCTATGTGGAATATGTTTCTTTCTGTATGATTTCATCAGTACAGTACCAAACACTGATTTATATCTCCTATGCCATCCTTCGGTTAAGAAGACAGAAAAGAGAGAGTGAATTGTGTGTGATCAGCCAGCAATTTCACACAGCAAAGAAGCATGAAATATGTAACCATATAATAACTATATTTTATGTGCCCATGGGTTGGAGCATCAGTCACTACTCATCACCAATATTTGGAATCAGCCCTCTGGGAATAACTGTAACTATTGAACTGCAGTGACCCTTGGCTTCTTGTTGACAAAGGCACCCAGAAAGACATGCCACCCTACCACTTTTGTCTTTAAAATGGCTATTAAGGCAAAAGATTGTCTCTGAATACAAGCCAGGCTGCTTTACTGTAAACAATGGCTGCATCAAGAGTTCTAGCTAGTTACAATAACATAACCATTTATTCATAATGACAGCTCCAAAAGCTACGGTACTCCCAAAGGGGAAAATATACTCTTATACTATACAGCCACGTGAGAGTGAGGTGATGAGAGAAGAAACATTCAGACTTCTAGTGGTGTGATCCACTACTGGGAGAGGACTAGCACATGGCATCCAGTTGACCTTCTCTCCAGTGCCTCAGAAATTTCTTTGTTTGGAGGGTTGCGTGATCATTAGAAGGCACGATCATCAAGTTTGCAGATGACACCAAACTGGGAGGGATAGCTAACACTCCAGAAGACAGGAGCAGAATTCAAAACGATCCTGACAGACTAGAGAGATGGGCTGAAACTAACAAAATGAAGTTCAACAGGGACAGATGCAAGATACTTCACTTCTGCAGAAAAAAATGGGATGCAAAGATACAGAATGGGGGACTCCTGGCTCGACAGCAGTACGTGTGAAAAAGATCTTGGAGTCCTCATGGACAACAAGTTAAATATGAACCTACAATGTGATGCAGCTGCTAAAAAAGCCAACGGGATTCTGGCCTGCATAAATAGGGGTATAGCATCTAGATCCAGGGAAGTCATGCTACCCCTCTATTCTGCCTTGGTCAGACCACACCTGGAATACTGTGTCCAATTCTGGGCACCAGTGAAGATGCATCCTCTCTATGTGCATATGTATCTACCTTTAAGTCACCTGTTGTCTTATGACAACTCCATGAACTTCATAGGGTTTTCTTAGGAAATGAATACTCAGACTGGTTTGCCAGTTCCTTTCACTGAAATATAGTCATTAGCCTAAAAACCTGGCATTCATTGGTGATCTCCCATCCAAATACTAACAATGGCTGACCTTTCTTAGCTTCCAAAATTAGAAATTTTCTGGTACCTTTAGAGCATTTAGGAACTTAACAACAAAATATTAAAATGTACTTACAAAGGATGATATGGTTGCCTACCATGGGGGAAAAAAAGAATATTGTGTATTTAGGAAGGGCTTACATGATTTTTTTTAAAGGAGCTGCACTTTCATTTGCTTTTTCAATGTTCCCATCACAGGTGACATTTGATTATCAATTTAGGTAAAATAAAGAAATATGGCAGAACCCCCCTCTTTAGCAATCTTTGAAAGCAAGGGATTGCTTCTCTACACCTATCTCAAACTACCATAATTTAGGAAGAGGATGGTGGAATAATTGGATCAATTTAAGCACTCATAAATAGTTATATATGTAAGCAGGTTGTATGGAAGAAGTAACATTCAGGTAGGAATTGCTCAAGATACGTTTAAGGTTTTATGCAACCCTCAGAGCTGTCACTTGGGTCCTAAGGTGCAGGGGTGGGGAAAAATATTTTGTGGTGTTGAACCTGTCCTGTAAGAGACTAACTGTACATATTGATAGAATAAGACAGAAATAGACATGCTGACTTGGAGTGGGTACTCCAAACCAGAATCATCAGAGACTACATGACCCAACCCCAGAGTGGCTTGGGAGCTGAATGAAAGATAATTCTATGCCCCTGAACTGCCCCAACAGCTGAATGGTAATTGTGTGGGAGAGTGGCACCAGAACTGGTTACGTGCCACTTACATTACCTTGTGATGCCCACTCAGTAGCTGAAGTGATGATATCCAGAGCAACAACCTGATGGGTGAAGGGAAGAATAACTGCCCCTCCCCCTTCTCAGATTGCCTCAGTCCACTGGAACAATGACCAGTGCCATTTTGGTGTCTAATGAACACCATAAATAGAAAATCAAAGGTGGAAAGTAAGATATCACCCCTGTCCTCAGACTGCCTAAGCCCAGGAAAAATGGATGGCATGTAATCAATTGTATGACTTTCTGAATAGAAAGAGCACCCACTCAGAAGTAAACGATTCACTGATGGCAAGTTATAACCATATGCCTTGGAACGAGATTAAGGACAATTCACATACTGATTGCTGAGGAACTAATTTAGATAAGGTGCTTGCCTTCTGCATATCCTGATATTGTGGTCACAATTTAAGTAATTAATTAGGGTTTACAATTCAAGGAAACTCCATGCCATTTTCAGTGCCCACTTTTCAGCTGTCTCTGTTCCGCTTTTCAGGAACTTCTCAAATTTGGGAGGATTTTTTTGTTTTTGTGCCAGTAAAATTTGGTTTATTGGCACCAATGGGGAAACTTTAGAGGCTTTTACCCAGTCATTTTAGGCCTATCAATGTGAAACTTGCCTCACTTGCAGGTCACATTTACGACTGAAAGCCTGTCAAGTTTCAGAAAATTTCACCAATCCATTGATTTTTGGGAAAATTTTAATTTTAATGTATTTTAAAAAAAAACACAAGAAGGGGTTCTGGGAATTGAAGCCCCAAGCACATGCCACAATAATAGAGGACAATGGACATGGTCAACCAGGTCTCTGATTGGCAGAGACAGAAAGTGAGAAACACATGCATAGAAAAAATCTCAACTCCCATTATGCCCTAGGAGGAAGCACAGAGGCTCCTTCAATGCCAGTGTGACACAAAGTGCTGCTAGGAAAGCAAATTCCAATTTGTCTCAAGGAGGTGCTGGCGGGGGGGAGGGGGCTTTAGGAAGGGATGGAGGAGGCTGCTGGGGAAGAAAGAAGAGGAGGAGCCACAGCTTGCCTCATTTGCGAGGCTGTCCTACCCACACACTGCCTCCGCCTCAGTGCCAATCAGCCCCATTAGTCCCCATTAGCTGAAAAGATCCAACTGCAGTGATCCGTATTGGCTAAGGCTTAGGCTTCCCCCCACCAGGCTCGTTTTTCATGCAGCTTAATCCCCAGAATCTGGGACCCCAAAATGACACTGTGCACACCTCTAATAATTAACTACTTATAATGAATCCATTCATTATATCTAGACTCTTACTTTCATGTTTGTAGGCAAACAATATTTTCTTTTCAATAAATATGTCCATGTGCTTGAAATACATCTGACAAGTAACACATAAGTCTCTCCAATTGTACACTCATACATGATTGATCTACTGAGTCCCAATTCAGATTAATTAGTTTCACATCCAGTATCAAAAATCTGAAAGCTTAATCTGTCTTCAGCCCATTAACCATAATGGTGGTCAAGTTAATTCACTAAATTTCTTGACTGCCATTATAGATAATTGGTTCAAGAAGCATTAACCTGGTGGGCACTGTCTCATATTCCACACTGAAGTTAATCATGTGATAGTAAGTTGCTTCAGAGAAAACCACAGTCTTTTCAAACCATGTGTACCTCTTTTTACATTTGCTAGAATTAGCTTCACAGATATTATACACTATTCTTATATTGGATTATATTATCTGTGGCAGTGATGCATCATATAATATTCCAAGATGACATTGGATTGATAATTACAACGTTCAATGCTGTACTGCAAAATGCAAAATGATATATTTGGATTTCAGTGAGAATAAAGGAGTTCTGGAGTTATGTTGCACCCTGAGGATTAACACAAAATATTGAAATGACATATTGAAATATTCAGTGAGCCAGGGATTTTAATAAAATGCTGAAAGAAAGTTATGTATCTGATTGGATGCTATCCTATCCCAAAGCTGAATTTCTTCAATGACTGAACATGCTGCATTTTATATAGTCATTACAGCTTGTGGATGTGAAAATTAAACTTATTACTAGACATGCTACTATTTTTATTACAGATCATTACTAGTATGTACTGTATTGTGCTAAACTGCTTCCCCATATAAAAATTTAACAAAAGATAGGTTAAATCTTCTCAGGGATGAGATAGACAATCTCTTCCCCATAAAAAGGGCAAATTACAGGCTCAGGGGTTCCAATACTCTCAAACTGGCCCCACATATCTCTGACTTCATATCTTCAAGAAATCACTGCAGAATCCCTGGAGCACAGGTGATAGATGTTTGTAAGTGGAGACTTAGATCAGAACATGCAATGCATATTTGACCACACAGGTTGTTGGTTTTTTTTTCAGAGCTGTATCCAGGAAAGAGCAACCTCACATGGCACATGCTTTGGCTCAGGATTGATACCCCAGAATCAATCTTTTCCTTTAGTAGTTAGCAACCAATAATGCAGTGTTTCACCTAGCTCAACTCACTGTGAAGGTTGTCAGACTGTTCCCGTGCGCTTGTTGAAAACTTGGATTTCAAGCAAATTTCCTTACCTTGATATTAAAATTACAATCTAGTTTATGCAGCAGTGGTGGCAAAAATGAAATAATAAGAAGCATTATGATCATTGCATTGTTTTCCAAGTTAGCTTGGAAAACAAGCTGAGATCCAATATTGTCTAATGGATTTCATGGCTGGAAGGCATCCCATGCCCTTCTCTCATGCTAAGTGCACTACTCCATGGTGTAGGCATGGGTAGGATATACATTTATTTAACCTAATTTATTGATATAATTCAAAATTCAGAAATTTCTGAGTGAATAAATCACAAATTATAAAAAGTAGAATAAAGAGGAATTGGAAATGCCAGATATATCCATCTAGGGGATATAAATAAATAAATAAATAACAGGGGTTCATTCCTTTATCCTTATATTGTTGTTGTTGTTGTTGTTGTTGTTGTCATCGTCATCATCATCATCCTATTATTTTGAATCCCTGCATGTTCCAATCACATATGCAGTGCTTAATGAAGATTGTCACCTCCAGAAATTCTTTAATTGGAGATGACAGAGGTTGAAACATGGATTTTGTGCATATGAAAAATGCACTTCTTTTCTAATTTCATTCTAGAAGGCTGACATATAAATTTAAATTTTCTTTCAGCTGCTAAAAAGTCTTTGGAAATTGTTCAGTTTCTGGAGATAGCATGGGACATATTCTTGCAAAATGTGCACATAAAATAACACTTTGCAGTAAGCAGGATTTTCTACACAGAAAATAATATTTCTGTGTAAAAGTATTTTCTGCACAGAATTTTTTTTCTGAACAAACAGCAACTCCCAAAGACATGGAAACATTTTCTATAAAATAAGTACCAGTATGCAAGGTTTTTATTCAGTCCGGAATTTTGCTCATTGTAGTTTCCTGATGCTTGAGAAACATTTTTAGACTTTAAAAATAAAAGTATTTTTGCATTTTTTTTCATTCCTAGAATATACACATTAAGATATAGGGCAAGCTTGCACAATCCGTGACCCTTCAAGTATTTTGGATTTTAGCTAGAAATCCTGACTATTGGATTTGCTGGCTAGGACTTCTTGGAGTTGGAGTTCAAAACACATGAAATACCGCAAATTGTACATCTCTGATCTAGGGTGTCCCATTCCACAGAGGCAATGACTAAAGAGAACCTTATCAGATTAAGACATATTTAGATGGCACCCACTTAATTTTTTCTCTCACTGTATTGCTGGAGATAGCATGGAATTGCCATAACACTGTAAAAAAAATGTCAAGTTGCCTTCCTCTCTTCTCATAAACCTCAATAAGTATAATAGCCTCCAGTTCTCCAATTTAGACAAAAAAGTCAATAAATATGACTACAGCTAATACAGTAATTCTGTACAGCACAAATCTATAACGTAGCCACTGACTCAAACTAGAAAAAATAAGTGGCACACTGAAAGTATATGGAGACATGTCTATGACTTTAATTATAGCTTTGATTTAAAGAAGTTAATGGAGTTGGCAATAGACTTCAGTTCTAATAAGTTTGAAACATAGGCCTATAACTTTCCTAAGGCCAATACTGGCTGTTTGTTAGACAGTACAAGAATAAAAATGATTACTGCACCATCTATGAGCTCTCATGACATAAATTGTAATGGCAAAACAGAGACTGTGACCTGAATCCCCAAAACACCTTCAATTGGCAGAGTAAAAGAGCAGGGGGCCCAAGAAAGAGAAAACAAAAGAATATGGTATATCTTTTTAGCTATTGTTGGCATTGAATGTTTGCCTTTTATGTTTGGAATCTGCCCTGAGTCCCTCCTGTGGAATATAAATAAAGATGATTATTATTATGATGAGAATTATTATTATTAGCTACCTATAAAGCTATACCATAAACAGAAGAAGATGTGACACCCTAAGCAGTAATCAATGAAAGCAGGGTGTACTAAACATGAGGCTTGGGGCTGATCAAAGACTCAGATATTTATTAAAAAGGCTTCATCCCCAAAGGAATATGGCATTGTGTGATGACTGGCATGGGGCTCTGTCTAGAAGACAGGCTGAACATGTCCTAGGATGGTAAAATTGCCCCATCTGATGAGGTCTTTAGAATAAGACCCAGACACCTGAGCTTGGGCATCATGAAATGACAACTAATGTTAGGTATTTCACAAATTGTAGTTGTGCTTTTACTAAGTGGAAAAGGTAGAACCACAATCCAAAGGATACCCAAGTAGAAGAAGCAAAAAACAAAACAAAACATGTGCATGTAAATTTTAGAATAAATCAAATAGCTCGCAAGGGCTTTAACATAAAATTATGGTTTTATATGGCACTGAAATGAAGCCATCGGTAGTAACATTAGTATTAATCAGAGGGCATTTTGTATGAACCTGAATGGTCTGGATGCCAGACATGTAAAGACCTATGTTGTTCTCACATTGTCACGCCAGAAGTGGGCTGAAGAATTGGATAATTATAGTCCAAATCTTAACTGCAACTTAAACTGGGAAAAATTATAAAATATCAAATTACAATAATGTCTACTGTGGTCCAGTCAGTAGGTCATTGCTGTACATACCATCTCCCCTTAAAATAAACCTCTAAACCCAATGACCCAGAAGCATCTGAAGAGACCTGCGAGGCATCTCTTATTTTGATCTCTTCTCTATGAAAAAAATACCTGTGTATCCTGTTAAAAACTCATGATGGGCCCCTTGAATGATTCTAATACAAAGTGACACTGCAGGTGGCATCACACAGGCATCTGAAAAAGTCCTGTTTGCAGCTATCACCTGACATCTAAGATTTAGATGAATCCTATACACACACACACACACGTTCTCCATTCTTTTCCTCGTAGCTACGGGGTCTTTTAACAAGAAGAGTCTGAATAATTGATACTTTGTATCAATGTTGGTGCTAAGGAAAGCCAATTGAGAAGAAGGGTTCTCTCTTTTTTTCCCCTGAACCAAAGAATCACCCTTCACCCTGCACAAGAGAGCTGAAGTCTTCTTTCAAATGAATGCAACAACTAGACCAAATTCTCCAATAATAAAAAGTAATCAAGATGATGGACAACTTTTGTCCCAGTTTTGAACTTAATCATCCATTCCAGAAAGCTACTAAAACATTTCAAAAGCAATGTATGATGCTGAACAACCCACAGAGAGGGGCCACCCCACATTGAACCTGTCTTCAAATGAGAAGCCATCAAATGAAAAGTGCAGCAACTGAACATGCAAACTTAATGTTGCATTAATGAGTCTGGACCCCACTCAATGCCTTCTTGCCTCTCTAACTGCAGTATCAAAAGAAGTGTACTGAATCATGCATAATTCCACTGGAATAAGATCATTAACAGTCACCCTTCAGCTTAGAAAAAGTTGAGGATGGATGATGAAGGATAGGGACCTGCCATTCTACCTTCCACAGCCTTTTTCTTTTTGCATTTTTCCTTTGGACTATGTGTTCCAGACCAAAACAAATTATTCAAGAGTTTTGACAATGAATGGGAAATATTGGTAAGGGAACTGAAATCCTTATTGAAAATCCTCCCTCGAATACCAGGCTGCCTCACTGTTAAGTTATAAGAGAAACCAAACCAGTAACTCATTGAGCTTAACTTTACTGTCTCCCTTTACCTAGCTTGTGGGGCCACCTGTCTTACTCTTGGCTTCAAGGTATTCCTGATTTCCCCCAGCTGGATCTCTGCTCTTTGGCAGTTTCAAAATGAAAGGGGGCCACTGCAGACTGAACAAATGTAGGAGTGGAGTGCACATGCACCATACTCTCTAAATTCCCAGCACAGAAGCTTTTGCTACTGACTTGAGGTAGCTTTCGACTTAACTCTTTTTAACAAGATGTCCTAAATCAATCATTTCATCTCAAGTGGGTGTAGCAAGTATCATAACCTGTATCCAAAGCTGGGCATGAACTAAATCTCAGTGAACACAGGGGTATTCAGCAGCCTTCACTCCAAAAGATTTTTTTTCTTTTTTCTTTTCTTTTTTCTTCCTCTCTTCACTTTTACTTGTATAGTAATTCATCCATTCGACCTTCCCTCACTACCCTATTATATCCGAACTTTTATATTATTAAAATAGAACATGTTTTTTAATTAATAACATCATTTATAAAAAGATCCATCATAGAAAAGCAAAGCAGGCCCATGTCAATTAATGTAAGACTATAACATATTGTTCATGCATTGGAATAGCAAGTAGGTCTGCTCCATAACTGAATAGCTATTTTAAATTTCTATAGAAGCAACCCCCTACAGGCCTAGTAGTGGCCAGTATAGAGCCAACCTACCCAAACACACGGCCAACAGAGGCCTATAAATTATTCTATTTTAAATGAGGAAAACAAAAAAGGCCAAGAGAATGTATACCCCATAGCTGCTACGGAAATTTCCCAGAGATCATTGTGTGTGTAAACAAGGTCTTAGTTTGTGAAAGGGGCCACAGGCACAAGCCAACCTGCCAAAATTATTGCCTGAACTCAGTATGGTGATAGCTTGACTTTAAAGTTGGATATGTTCCGTTTCTGGTCTCTTAACTAAAACACTCTTATCTCAAAGTGAATTTTCCCACTGAAATGCATTGATATACTATTAATCCATTCCAGCCCCCCAAACACTCCTTTTGTTACATGTTTTAAAATAAAAATGTACTTTATAAATAACAAATAATGCATAAATGCACATTCATAGGGAACGATAAAAAAGAAATATCAACTTTAAAATGGTAGAAGCACAAAGTTCTGGCAAGGAAGCACAAAGCACAAAATGAGGAGGCAGAAGCATCACTTTCTTCCTACTGTACTCATTCCAGTCTCCCTCCCTCTCTTGCTCTTTCTCCCTCTCTCTCTTCATGAAGCAAACATTCCAGGGATAAAACCCACACAAAATCAGCTAACCCAAGGTTCCTTAAAGTGGACAAGAGCAAAGCGGACAGCAATCTCCAAAAGCTGACAAGAGCATGAGGCACAGAGGCACGATGCATGGAGGCTGCTCCCTTGGAACCCTAAAGCCCTGTACTCTCGCACCATCACTCCAGTTCTTAACTCAAAATGTTGTTCTAATGTCAAAATGAAACCCAGGTTGAACAAACACCCTTAACTCAAAACACTCTTAAGTTGGGATGCTCTTACATAGAGGTTCCACTGTATTTCCACACTTTCATATCCTAACCCTTCAATTGATGTCAGGGTTTTCTTTTTTTCGTGTCAGGAGTGCCTTGAGAAACTGCAAGTTGCTTCTGGAGTGAGAGAATTGGCCGTCTGCAAGGACGTGGCCCAGGGGACGCCCTGATGTTTTGATGTTTACCATCCTTGTGGGAGGCTTCTCTCATGTCCCCGCATGGAGCTGGAGCTGATAGAGGGAGCTCATCCACACTCCCCGGGTGGGATTCGAACCTGGCAGCCTTCAGGTCAGCAACCCAACCTTCAAGTCACAAGGCTTTAACACACTACTCCACCGGGGTCTCCGATGCCAGGGTAAAACACCATATATCAAGTGAGCAAGTGCTGCTAGGATGTTGCATGGGTCACAGATGCATAGTGTCAATGCAACCCCACTTTCAGGGCCTGATCCCCTATAAACCTCTCAAGGTAACCCTAGAGAGGCAACAAAACAGAATAGCAAATGAGTGATTAAACTGAGGATCAGATCAGAGAATGGAGTTTTATGTGTTGTCAAAGGCTTTCATGGCCGGGATCACAGGGTTGTTGTATGTCTTTCAGGCTGTGTGGCCATGTTCCAGAAGTATTCTCTCCTGACGTTTCGCCCACATCTATGGCAGGCATCCTCAGAGTTTGTGAGGTATGGATAAACTAAGTAAGGAAAGGAAGGAATATATATGTAGAGTCCAGGGTGTGGCAAGAGTCCTTTGTCACTGGGAAGCCAGCTTTAATGTTTCAGTTAATCACCCTAATTAGCATTGGAAAGGTGTTGGTTCCCATCTACTGTTTTGATTTGGCTACCAGTATTAAAAAACTCTAAAATCAAAACAGTAGATGTGAACCAACACTCTGAGGGCAGAGGACAGCTAATGACTGAACAAAGGATGCCCCCAGGCAAGAGACAAAAACCTTTCCAATGCTAATTAGGGTGATTAACTGAAACATTAATGCTGGCTTCCCAGTGACAAAGGACTCTTGCCACACCCTGGACTCTACACAGATATATATTCCTTCCTTTCCTTACTTAGTTTATCCATACCTCACAACCTCTGAGGATACCTGCCATAGATGTGGGCGAAACGTCAGGAGAGAATACTTCTGGAACATGGCCACAGAGCCCGAAAGACATACAACAACCGAATGGAGTTTTCTTTTGAGTAATTAAAGAGCTTGTCACATGCAATGCCAGAATTTTCACAAATTGCTGTGAATCGCTGCACATTGAGGCAATCCCAACGGTGCCTGCACAGAGGGCATAGGGACCAGTCACCCCATGCGCTGCACCGTCCTGGCTTCTCCCTACCCCATCACATGCCTTTTTAAGACAGCTCAACTCATCTTTATTTATGGAAAGACGGGGTGCCATCCATCATGCAGCGTAGGGTTCCCCCCCACACACTTTGGCCACAAAGTTGTCCTAGAAGTACTTTTAATGTGTGTGAAGGAAGCCGGTGGGCTCTGTGTCAAAAGTGGGGAAAAATCTTGCTGCCACCAAAATTAAGCCCATGTGAAGAAGTCCTTAGACCTATTAGTTGCTCTGAAGAAAAGAGACTAAAGATGAGAACTAGATGGTATCACAGGGTTTAGTAAACCCCAAGTCTTCCCTCCAAATCTATACATTCTAGTACAAGAGCTAAGTTATGAGTATTTTTGGGGCTTCCTTATACTGTAGATCAGCAAAGCATCTTCTTCACTAGCAACACTGCAAGAGGACAGTGGGAATTAGGCTAATACTGCAGTTCTATGCACACTTAAAATGGAGCTGCAGACAAATATAAAATTGCACCAGGAAGCATTTATTTCACTAAAATAACTTTACAAGTGATATTGTTTTCATTGACAGTGCCTTTGTTCTTCGATATGTGCAATTATAGTTTTCATTCATTCAAAATGCATGCAGTTTTATTTCTCTGGAGAAAGTCTCATTATTTGAAAAAAATATCATTCAGTGATGGGCATTTGTACCTGAAAAAAATATATTAAGAGCTTTATAGGAAAAAAGTGCATTCTGTTTCTCAAATTTATTTATGATCATTGTCCCTAGAAAGATAGATAAAAGTTTTAAAACTCCATAAAAGTTTGCTTCACACTATTTTAAACTTTTAAGTGTGATGTGTTTTGATAGGCCAACTATTTTTCCTTTTCCCTTTCACAAGTTTCAAACATTTGTAAAAGCAAAAGAACATGATTGCTTACTCATTAAATCAATGAATATGGAGATGGCAATTACAGTTCTATTGAAAAGGGATTTTTATTTTAAAAAATCTGACACATCATTCAGAAGTCAGAATGATGATTTAAACAATGGCATATGGAAACAAAGTCAGTTCATGTTAAGTTGTGCATGTTAATTTAATACATTGCACAAACACATGCTTTTAATCTCTAGGGCTGTGTAATGTTTTCATTTATCCAGATCCATTACCTAAAAACAAATCAATGCTGGAACACACACACACAAAACAGTCATACACAGATATTATTCATGTAATTTGGCCGCTATATAGTTCAATGAACATTTTCTAAAGGTAGGAAAACACATAATTTCACAAAACAATTTTAATAACCAGTTAGTTCTTTGGTTCCAGACAAATAATATACTTCAACTGTTTTAATTCCACATTTCTTAAGGTGATTTCTTGGGCTCAATAAATATTACAATATTTAAGCTACACAAAGATCAGATCAGCCCACAAAAACCTAACTTGGTAATAAGAAGCAACAAAGGGCATAACAGAGCCAGTACTAAACACTTTTATACCCAATTATGTTTCTTCTTAAAATCAATGTGTATGTCTTTGGCTATATTGTACCTCCAAATTGCCACAACAAAACTCAAGTTGTAACAGCAGATAGCAATAACAAAACAACAGGTGCATATATTTGGCCATATTGTACCCCCAATTGTCACAACCAAACTCAAGTACTTAACAGCAGGCATTCACAGCAAGTAGCAGAAACAAATAACAATGGGAAAGAAATAATGTAGTGATAATTGCATGTATGGAAGGGTTGAACACATAAATGGGATAGTTGTTAAATGAACCTTTAGCTCATGGTTCAGAATTCAGAATTCATTTTGGAAATGAACTCATAAGGTGACACAATATTTATTAGGCTCTACATTTGTATTGTGGAGCAATGTTGAAAGTAATGGTAGAAGCAGTATAAAATACAGAAACAAGTGTTAAGCATTTTTTTAAAGGGTGGGAATTTAGAATGCTTTGTGGCAGCAACTAGGCATACACAGTTTCACACATCCAGCAGACAAAGAGCTACGAATAATATATCAAACACTACCACTATCTCAGTGATGTTATATGAGTGTGTTATAGTTGGTTGATTAGCCTTTTGATTAGTGTTCTAACTCAAATTCTGATATTTATGATTTTCACTTGTCCTTCCCGAAGTAATGTAGTTTTTTGAACTCCTATCCAGCAGTCATCTCTCATGCTTGAAATAGTAAAGATAAAGGTTTCCCCTGACGTTAAATCCAGTCATGTCTGACTCTGGGGGTTAGTGCTCATCTCCATTTCTAAGCTGAAAAGCCGGCGTTGTCCGTAGACACCTCCAAGATCATGTGGCTGGCATGACTGCATGGAGTGTCGTTACCTTCCCACCTGAGCGGTACCTATTGATCTACTCACATTGGCATGTTTTCGAACTGCTAGGTTGGCAGGAGCTGGAGCTAACAGCGGCCGCTCACTCTCCCGGGGTTTGAACCTGGGACCTTTCACAGTTGCTTGAAATAGCAATTGTGAAATGATAGATTTGATTGTTTCTGGGTTGTAGGAACTTCATGAGATGCTCTGCTTAGCAATCCTATGAGGCTCTATCATAACCTCATGAGATGCTCTGCTTAGCAATCCTATGAGGCTCTATCATAAGAGAGGCTACTTTGATTTTGCAGTGCCATAGAATGCTATGGCAGGTGCCACTAAATTTTCGTAACAAGTTTCCAGCAGAGTTGGCAGTGGATCAGGGATTGTGGTGATAGGAGTCTTATTACAGTGTCCTGAATCCAGGGAACTTCTCATGCTGTTCTAATTGACTATTTCTCTTGGCATCAAACAGACATTGGAACGTGTTAAAGAACAAATACTGTAGACATGTATTTCAGAAAAAAGCAAATCTGTAAAAATCTTGAATTCTGACCTTGATCAGATCCATTTCAGAAAATGTAGCTAGTAAAGTGGAATCTCATAATCAAGGGAAAAAATTCGGCAGAGGAGGATGCCATTAGGATGCCTTAATATAAAGTATTATTATGTAGAATTATTTCTCTAGAGAATAGATGAATAACTTTTACGTTTGACAGGAAGAATAGTTATAGGTAAAGGTGCTGTAGAAATTTTCCCCTGGGGATATCTGCCTTAGCAGCCATTAAGAATGCTTGTCTGTTCCAGAGCCTTCTGTAAATGACTCTCACACAGAGAGCTGCCTTTGAAGATGATCTCTTGGCTTAACAAGCCAAGGCAGGAATGAACCTTTTGCCTCTATATTCTGTCCCACTGCTCCTCTCTGAACATGACCTATGATCAAGCCAGGAAGTCTCTAATTAACTCAACTTTAGTTTTCCATCTTGTCCAAACCATTAGTAACAGTTTCCGAAAAAGCAAGGACCCTACATGAAACTGAAGCGGTATTTTAACAGTTTATTTTGCTTTGAACGTGCTAACCATAGCTTCCCAGTTCAGACAAAATGAGGCACTGTGTTTGATTATGATAAACTACAGAATATACATATTACACAGCAAGTACCTGATTTTAAAAAAGATATATTACAATAATGGTTGCATGTGTATAGCAGGTTGTTCTTATTAGGAACTCAGTGTGCAGTAAACCAAGACTTATTTCTTCATAACTTGGCTATGTTCAATCTGAAAATGGGATTAGTGTTAGAAAAATAGTCTTCCCCTGCCCATGTCTGCAGGGTGTGCAGGAATGTATGTAATCTGAAAACTTTAACCATTACCTTGTCCACCCTTTCATGCAAGGATAAATAATTCCCACAGCATTCTTCACAGTTGGGGAGAATATAGAAAATTTTGCACAGTGCACAGTATTCTCCCAATATACATACTTTACAATATATTTCAGGAACCTGTTCTGTACGAAAGGTCTCCCTCAGTATACACATGTAGATCAGATCAAACTAGAAAGTTTTCAGTTGCTTTGACCAAGTAGAGAGATTGATGTTGTACAAATTCTGTTCTACAAAAGAGGAGCCTAGTGCATAAAAGAAAAGTTAGCCAGTAACACATCCTGAAACATTAGGAACCTTGAACACAGTGATAGGTAATAGCTGAGTAAAGGAGTGATATCAATTATGAAAAAGCATTGAACAAGAAGTAATTTGTTTTGTGTAGAGCAATCTGTTCAAGGACTATGCTTAAATAAGTTATTTTTTATTTTAAAAGCATGGAAGTTAACATACATCGCTGCACCAGCATCTAATGAGACACTATAACACATAAACTGTTTTATCCAATCATTGCTTCACACTGGATGAGAATTTTATTAATATATCCAACCCCTAGTTACTATAACCAGGGAAGCTTTAGGGGCACTTTTCCCCCTCATTTTTAGGCTTATTAGGACTAAATTTGCTACAATGGTAGAACACATTTACCACTGTTAGCCCACTAAATTTCAGAATGTTTCGCTTATCCACGGATTTTTGGGAAATTTTCAAAGATTTATAAACAACATTTTTAAAACAAAACTAAAAGAGCTATCTCCTTGGATTTTCTATACGATGACATAGAATAACAGGGAATCTTTTTTTTTCCAACTTTCAGAAATATTCATACATTTATAGATTTTAGGGGTGTTTTCAAAGTTTTGACAAAAAAGCTATCTCATTGAATGCCTCTAATATTATTATATAATATTATATGAAAAATACATGATAGAATCATAAAGCTGGAAGGGACCCCAAAAACCATCCAGTCCAGCCCCCTTCTTTCTGTCATGCAGCAAAAGCACAATCAAAGCACCCTCGACAGATGGCCATCCGGCCTCTGAATAGTAATACTAATAAAGAAAACATGTTCCTATTTAGAAAGTGTTATTTCCTAATTGTGTAGTCCTTACTTTATCTGGCTGGCTAAAGAGGGGCAAATCTTTCTCCCCTGACCTAATTTGGGCTTTCTAATGCTGAGCCCTGCATTCTGGGAAAAGTAGTTTAGGGCAAGGCCTTTTGAATTCTCTGGCATAGGGCTCCTTGCCTCCCTGAACTAAATTTCCCAGAGATCTGTGTTTCTTCCCAGGAAACTCTGCTTTCTCCCTTCTTTCCCTCTTCTAATGGTGAGAGGCCATTAATTTACAGAGGAAATACAGCCTTTTTGGCTTTGCTTTGCTTCCTTGCACTGAATATTAAACCAACTTTGGGAGCCATCTTAGATTTACAAAACTTAAATGAAAAAGTATGAGGTAAGTTTTGATTTTTAAGTTTTGGACAGGAGGGATTCCCACACTTCGTAGATAGCGTTGTAATTATGGAATATACAAAATTGATCCGACTTATGAGTGTTTATGATTTTTTTTTTGCACAAGTCTATTAGTAGCATCTCTCTCGGGATTCAAAAGGGATTTTTCCCAGTCCTATCTGGAATTGCTGTGGATTGAACCTAGAACCTTCTGCAAACAAGGTATGTGGTTTACAGCCTTACCCCCCATATCTTTGGTGTTTCCTGGCTGTTCTCCTTCCAATTACTAATGAAGTCTGATCTCGCTTTGCTTATGAAATCTGATGATATGAGGTGTGTTCAAGGTGGTATAGTGGTACCATAACAAAATAACAACATATTTTCCCTAACAAACTCGAAAATATAGAAAGAAACTTTTGATCAATGATTAGGAATACAGAGAATCATCTTAATACAATTTTAACACTTGGTTGCTGTTATGCTTCTCTGACAGTTGTGATGAGTCAAAAGAAGTATGTCAATTGACCGATAATCCTAGCACATCGGGATAATTAAGAAAGTATTCTGCAAACAGGCAGCCTTGCTCAGGTTACACTGAGCAAAGCTGAATCCTGGGCCAAGGGATCATCACTTGAAGGACAATTACATTCCCTTTTAACCATACAGCAGATTACACATAACTTCTGTTCTAAAGTAGGATAAAATTTGATAATATCTTCTAATCTTGTGTATCTGGTAGAAGCATTTGCATTTAGAATGATTTAAGTATATAATTAAAACAAACAAACAAACAAACTACAGATTGGATTTGGGCTTGCCCTTTTATCAATAGAAAGACTCTTTCTTTCTTTCTTTCTTTCTTTCTTTCCCATAGAAAATATCAAGCTCCAAGCAAGGATGAAGGAATGGGCCACTTTTTTTTGTTTTAGACCCATTCTCAATATGGTTAAAGAAAGTCCTTATGTCTCCCATTGCAAAGAACATTGGCAAACACATGCAGCATAAACAGTCACACATGTATGCTCCTTCGGAAATAGAGAGGTTTACTGGGTCATACTATGAATTTTTGACTACAGCAAAATTGTATTGATGAACACATTCTATCTTTTCAATTGTTTTTCAAAGAGTGGTAGTGAAGAAATGAATGAGACTAGAGTGATTTAGTGGAAGACATGGGGAGAGTCTGACCAAATACACACTAGAGTCTATTTGAAGGCATGTTCTATGACTATGCGGGCAATAAAGAAAATATTACTTTTTCTACACTGCATCTTGAAAGAGCATCAAGGGGAAATGTTGTGTAGTCAGTGGTTGGTTGCATGCTGGCCCTCAAGTATAAAATGTAGACCACTTGGAAAAACCATTTTGGGCCCTTCTAGACAGCCTCGTAATGTGGGTCACATTCCAGCTTGTCAACATCTCCCTTCAATTGCAGTGCCCAGAATTGGGCACAGTATTCTAGGTGTGGCCAGACCAAGGCAGAATAGAGGATGCACCTTTTAATCCATGTTTTTCAGCCACGCGCCTCCGGCGGTGCGCGGCCACGCCTCCCACGGCATGGGGGGGAGGGGGGCACCAAAATTCATTTTGCCTACTAAGGCAAAATACCTATGGACGCCTCTGTGTGTGGTCTTGGTACTTCATGGGTTGGTCAGTAAACAGGTTCATAGAAGCCAAGTACTATACCGGCATCCTTTAAAGACACCATACTTGGTCTAATAATTTTCTAAAATAATTTGATATTATTTAATAAGCATATTGGGACGCACACTATATAGACATTATCTGGGGCATTGATTGCTTTGATTTTTACCCAAATAGTTTTGTGCTTCTGAAACAGCTGTTTTAATTAATTATTATTAGTGGAAACCTCAACTTCCCCTGTTCCTAAATAAAAATAACTACAATCAGATTTTTAATACTAGCAGATTGATACTAAACTCCAAGCATTCCAGATTACGTATGTATATTTTAGTGTTTAATCAATAAATCAAACCACGTAATCATTACATATCTTTACATTAATTCAAATGTTTACCTAGATTAAGTGGGCACTCTGTCCTAGCCTGATGAAATAAGTATGTCAATTGATTATTTCTATTGCTTGCAAGCTTCAGGCTCTAGTGATGTCATCTGTGCCACTACAACCATCACTGACACTGACTACCACAAAAACTGCAGGTTCAGAACTCTGTGTGCCAAGCTTTCAAAGGGCCAGATAAGACAGAGATGGGTTGAAGGCAAAATCAGAGGCATTTGCTCTACTTAGTCAAAGAGGATATCAGAAAGGAATGTGGTGGGGCCAGAGATATTGGGCTAAAATGGGTTTTGATATACAAGCTCTCGTACAATGGGTGCCAGTTAGGTAAACAAAAGGTGTTGGCAATCTCAGTGGGAACACCCAGGTAGGGGTCCAATCTGGTGACAGAATGAGGAAACGTTCCCAGGAATAAGTTAAATCACATCTAGAAATACAGAAAGAAACCCAAAGGCTCTTTCGTAAACCCTTGTATGTTCCATGTTTCTTCCTGGGGCTTTGTGAGGGAATTAATGTTAGCTAAGGTGTCACTATCTCCTGAGATCTGAGATATGTATATTGTCTATGCATCCTTCCAAGGGGGCAGTGTGTTAGTGGAAATAACTCTGAAACTAGAAGTGGCATCTATGTAGGCTCCCTAATTAATCCCTATGGTTTTGCTGTCTACATAATAACATAGAAAATCCTGGAAACGGTCTGGGGTCTGGATATATTTCATACGCTGTGGTGGGAATTTGTTGTCTGGCTGCTACAATTTGAAGCTAACTTCAAACTGCATTAAGTCAGTTTAGATGAGGCCAAAGTGCCATGATTGTATCACATGAAAAAGGCTCTAAGAGAATGTCACCCAGACCTCAAAGCTATCCTATCAGGGAGGAGAGTCTTCTGGTTGCAGAATGGGAAGATTTTCAATTCAAATAGAACAAAATAGCAGAAATTCCAAAGTTCATAGAACATTTTAGTGTACTGTTTCTTGAATATATTTCCTCTGTGTAGAAATAAAGAAATAAATTATAGCAAAAAATTAGAAGGAATATATTTTACACCCAATTTATCTGTGAGTCTCATGACTTTTTCCCTATATTGCTTAAATGAAAAAATCATAACTGTATGAGTTAATGTGGCCGGTTGATCTTTGTTTTATCAGTGTTTTTAATTTTTGCTCATGTGAATACTTACCCAAAAATATTTGATAAATTAATTGTTTAAATGGTTAAAATTCATGCAATGAATTCTCTGAGCTTTCTCTAGCTAAGTAAAATTCTTCTAACCATCCATAGAACAAATTTGTTCCAGGGTTGCATAGTGAACCCTGGAACAGGGTTTCATAGCTTTTGAAAGCACACACAAAAAAGATGAGGATTAGTGTTTGGTCTATAATATCATATATACACAACTATCAAAATATCTTTTTACTTTTTCTGTCTGTGTGTCTTCACTATAACTATTTAGCTAGCTATCATCTTGTGGTGTATATAATTATTGCTTCTAATTTTATGATCTGTACATTTACAGCTTACCCAGAACACTTGAGTCATGCCCACATGTAAAGAATCTATAGAAAAAAACCAGAAGCATGCTTTCATCCCACATGGGTATTTGAACTAGGAGTTTTTGTAATGATGAAGAGAGAAAGTCTTAAGAAAATAGCAACCACTGCATCTTGGCAACATATCAATCAGCTCTGAAATATTAGAACCAGAAGTTGATGAACCAAGTTCAAGACCTTTTTATATTGCTGGCCTGTAGTTTTGTGATTACAGACTGATGACCCTGGGGAGTAACGACAACTATTTACCTTCGGAGGACTTGGCTAGAGTTAAAATGAATTAAGTTGGCTCTCTCTGACCTCTTCCTAAAAGACAGTGGTGCACAAGACTCTTCTTTTCCTACTCTGGGAAATCATTCCAAGCTGCCCTATTTTTCTCTAATGTAATTTCCTTCTGTTCCTTTTAGTTTCCCAGAGGTTGATGAGGAGAAAAATTGGACTTAATTAACGAGCCTATTGCATTTTTACTTTGAGTGCTTAGCTACTATTGTAATTAAGGGGCTTTGATGGTATCAGCAGCTGTCCCGTTTCCTTTGATGGCCTCAGCCATTTGGCAGAACTGCAGGATATTGGGGAGGGGAGGGGAGAATATGAGGAATGTAAGCCATTTTAATACTGGTTTGTTCCAGCTCAGCCCTGAAAAGACAACTCCTCTGCCAGTTCCCCTGAAAGAGCCCTTCCAATCTGGGCCTGTAGCTCCCAGCCTAATCCACAGAGATGGAGTGATTCCCTGGCTGAGCATCAGACTGGAAGAACAAGAACAAACTCATTGAAAAAGCCTAGACCAACTTTTTGTAACAGCAGGTAGCAGATGGCCATTTACCAAGTGGCAACACGGTGAAGGGCATACAAATGAGAGCAGGCCAAGTTTCTCCCTTTCTTCTTCTCTAGACACATCTCCTTATAGTGTTGTTAAATATTCAGCTACAAGACTGTCAGAAAAATTTAAACTTTCACATACTAATTGCACCATGGGAAGTAATGATCCAAAAAGCTATAGACCAATCTCCTTGTTGTGCCATCTTTATAAAGTTCTGGAGAGACTTATTTTGCATAGAATTATGGAAAAAATAGACCCATGATTCCACAGCAAGTTGTCTTCAGGAAAGGAAAAAGTTGCACATCACAAGTGTTGAACCTGACTCACCACATAGAAGATGGTTTTGAAAGGCAGCAGATTACAGCAGCTGTCTTCATAGACCAGTCAGCAATTTATGACACTGTAAATGATCACCTTCTCCTGAGAAAAACCTATAATGTGTTGTCAAAGGCTTTCATGGCTGGGATCACAGGTTGTTGTATGTTTTTTTGGGCTGTATGGCTACACAGTCCAGAAAACATACAACAACCCTGAAAACTTATAATATCACAAAAGACTACTACCTCACCCACTTCATAGGAAATCTGCTACAAAGCAGGAGCTTTTTGTTAAATTCCAGGGCCAGAGAAGCAGATGGAGAAAACAGAAGAACGGCTTGCCTCAGGGGAGTGTGCTTGGTCCATCAATGTTTAACATATATACAAATGATCAGCCATTGTCAGAAGGGACAGAGTTTCATCTATGCTGATGATTGTGCTATCACCACCCATCAGGGAGCTTTGAAATGGTTGAACAGAAGCTCTCTGAAGCTTTAAGTCCCCTTGCTGTCTATTACAGGGAAATCCAGTTGATTCCTAATCCATCAAAAACAAAGAAGTGTGCTTTTCACCTTAAAATCAGACAAGCATCTCAAGCTCTGAGGATTACCTGGGACAGAATCCCACTGGAGCACTGAAGAACAAAACAAAAAAAAAATACTTGGGAGTTACCCTGGACCATGCTCTGACTTACAAGAAGCACTGCTTGACTATCAAGCAAAAGTGGGCACTAGAAATAATATCATATGAAAGCTGACTGGCACAACTTGGAGATCACAACCAGATACAGTGAAGACATCTGCCCTTGCACTTTTAGCTGGTATAGCACCACCTGACATCCGCTGGGAAGTATCAGCCAACAACGAAAGGACCAAGATAGAGACATATCAGGCCTATCCCCTGGTTGGATATCAGCCAGCACACCAATGCCTTAAATCAAGAAATAGTTTTCTAAGGTCTACAGAGATATTCACAGGAACACCTCAGCAAGTGAGAGTCCAAAAGTGGCAGGCTCAAAACCCAGAACCTCAAGCCATGGCTGATACTGAAAGAGAGACTCCCTCCTGGGCACACAGAAGACTGGGAAACTTGGAAGGCGCTTAACAGACTGCACTCTGGCACCACGAGATGCAGAACCAACATTAAGAAATGGGGCCACAAAGTGAAGTCCACAACATGTGAATGTGGAGAAGAGCAAACCACAGACCACCTATTACAATGCAGTCTGAGCCCTGCCACATGCATCACGGAGGACCTTCTTGTACCAACATCAGAAACACTCCAAGTGGCCAGCTACTGGTCAAAGGATATTTAGTATAATGCCAAGTTTTGACTTTGTGTTTTTAAATACATTACAGTGCTTCCTCGCTACTTTGCGCTTCACTTTTCGCTCCCTTGCTGTTTTGCGGGTTTTCAATTAATATTAATGTACACATTTATTTCCCCTGTTTCGCGGGTTTTTGCGGTGTGCAAAGGGTTTTGGAAGAGGGGAAAGGGAGAAATAAA
Organism: Anolis carolinensis; assembly: GCF_035594765.1. Lineage (NCBI taxonomy): Eukaryota > Metazoa > Chordata > Lepidosauria > Squamata > Anolidae > Anolis > Anolis carolinensis. Next base: position 108,040,413 of record NC_085844.1, read on the forward strand.
GGGAGGGGGGAGGGGAGGAAATAAAAAAGGGTTATTTAGCTTCCATTCTTCTTCTCTGACGGTGTACTGTATATTGTAACTGCTAAAATAAAGTACAGACTGCATTGTAGTAAGTGGTCTGTGGTTTGCTCTCCTACACACATAGAATAAATATAGTGTCCCTACTTCGTGAATTTTCACTTATTGTGGATGGTCCTGTAATGTAACCCTTGCGATAAGTGAGGGAACAATGTACAACTGTACCCTCGGTTCGCTTCTGACACGATAAACAAACAAACATGGGAAGTTTTCCTTCAGCCTCCTTTTCTTCCAGAACTCTCTTCACCAGCTCTCTTGAGGATATAAATAAAGTGAATCATCATCATCATCATCATCATCATCTGTACACCTTAATATCACAGGCTTTTTTCTGTGACCCTTCTATATAAACGATTCTGCTATGTGCTGGGATTTCATCATTACGTCATTGTTGTGGGTCTCCACTGGAGCATTTTCAGAACTATCCTAACCCACAAATGCATATCTAAATATGTTAAAAGATACCTCATTTTGGATTTCAGAATCAGAATGCAACAGCAAGCCCAGACTCCTCCATGCTTTTCTTCCTATGACACTTAAGTGGTCCAAATTCAAAACTGTACTGGAAGGCTGTGTCTATGTGCCCAAATAATGTGGACTCAACACTCAGATATTGTGGGCAGTCCAACCACAGATGGCTGGATTCACAGCAGAACCATTCAATACAATCATTAATTCATGATAGCAATATATAGGATTTACTCTGGGGTCTCCTAGTAGCTCTGAGGAGTTCCTGCAATTTTGAATGAGTGGATCTCTCCCAGAGGCTTGTTTGCAGCATCACATTTCTGGTAATGCCATGTTGGGTGAGACCGTGACCATAAATGCAAATTACCAGCAGGCTCCTGCGGAAGACCTACTTGCTGTCAGAATTGCAGCAACAGTGACACTGGCCCCGATGCACTCTTGGGTGGCCATATGGATGGACAAAGGACTTCAGGGCTGCATCAGAGTCCCCATCAGGCCTTCTTCACCATGGTTCAATGGTGAAGAATGAAGACAATTGTAGTGCAATGACACAGAAGGCCACATTTTCCCCACAATTGTGGTAAGGACTACTACTATGTAGTCCAATCACAGTGATATGACTGAAAGCAGAAAACATGCATAATTCCTATCCAATCTGATCACTGCTCTTGTAAAAGTTAAAACTCAATTCCAGACACTGAGAATGATTCTATATTTGAAAGGTACGGAGCATAATGAGACTTTCACAGGTAGTAGGTATATATTTAGACACTAAAGACTTATCTGCATTAGTCTGAAAAATATTCACCTTGAATCTAGAACTGGCAATCAATGTGATACATGAGAACATCCAGTAGGTGTCCTGATTTTTTTTTAATACTTAAACCAACTTTGCTCCTTATTAAACGGATTTGGGGGATACTTTGGGGTTTTCATTTGACCCAATCCACTGCCTTGATGCATCATCTCTGTGTCACTGCTGCTGCTCCTCATCAACCAAAAAGTTCTCTGTCAGCAACTAGCCGAGCCTCCGGTGGCCTAGGGGATGAAAGCCTCATGACTTGAAGGTTGGGTTGTTGACCTGAAGGCTGCCAGGTTCAAATCCCACCCGAGGAGAGCACGGATGAGCTCCCTCTATCAGCTCCAGCTCCATGTGGGGACATGAGAGAAGCCTCCCACAAGGATGGTAAAACATCAAAACATCCGGACGTCCCCTGAGTAACGTCCTTGCAGACGGCCAATTCTCTCACTCCAGAAGCAACTCTGGTTGCTCCTGACACACACACACACACACACAAACTAGCTATTGCTTGTCTCATCTGCTGAGATCAAAATGGGTGCCCATTTAATTAACAAGGAGGGGGAGGCACTCCACTCTGATCTTGCCAGCTGCTAGATGATGACCAAGTGCTCACAAGGAGCTACATAGTCATAGAGGAGCACTTGTGTGATGTGGGAACAAGAGAAAAGGCTGGACATATGGCCTCAGATTCAGCAAGTACATGCTGAATTCAGATCACTGCTGGGCACAAGTATCCCAGATTACCCTGCCTGATAGATATGTGGTATAAATTTCTTTGACCACAAGCCACATTATGCACCTCCCTTCAGAACTATAGCCAGAAAAATTTTGGGGGTGGGGGTGAATTTTTTTTAGTGGATCATGAAGAGTAGTTCCATAACACAAAATAATTTAGAATCAGGCTCCATTGATAAACTTCAGTGGACACTCAAGACAGATAAACTTCAGTGGACACTCATGGGGATTTGGTTAATCAGTTAAAATTCACGAGTAAACCAGTAAAATTTGGGGGGAGGGGTTGAACCTCTACCCCCCCCCCTTGGCTAAAGCCTTGCCTCCTTCCCAGAGTAGTTTTATTTTACACACAAGTATAACAGTGGAAACATGGGAAACCACAGTATCAAAACTTTTTACATGTGCCCTCAGGATCATGTAAAAGAGATAAAAAAAACTCAGTGGCAAGAAACACTTAGCAAGGTAATATGAATAAGTGAAAGAAAACCAATTTTACATACAGATAGCCCAAGCTTCTTTAATTATCTGTAATCTTCAAATTCTCTCTAATTAAAACAATCACATAGCAGGTCACATGGCTGAATCCATACACATATATTGCAAAAGGTCCAAAATTAATTTTCTGTCATCTCATTTATTTAGCTGATTTTAGAATGTTCCAGTCTCTCTCATTCTCCTTCTTCCCCTGTTGTTCTCAGTTTACTTCATTTCAAAGAGAAAAACTAGTTTGAACTCAGTTAAGTGAGGAGCAGAGAGGAGGCGTGGTATCTTGTTCTTCTCAATAGACTCAAGCAAACGCAAACTGCTGCAGCCTCATGTAGTTTATGTGTAATTTCTCCTTTAAAACTTTTTCCATCTTCACTATTTGGTCATATAAATCCCATTTATATACATGGGATTACAAAGACACTCTCTCAATCCATATGAACTAGATAGATAAACAGTCATGCCTCATATAAGAAAATAAAACCAGAAAGGGATATTTATGTTCTTCTTATGTGTGTCTTTCTTAACTGAATGCAAACACTCACCACCACCACACACATGGCATTGCTAGACTTTCACACGTATACATAGCTTGCTGACAGAGACAAAATACAGAATTAAGCAGTGTAGCTGTTCCTAATGATTATGTAATCCAGTTAATCCTGCTGTTCTGCAGCAAGAACACGAGGACCGATGCTAGCTAATTAAATAAAAACTGTAAGAATAATTTGGCTATTGATCAGGGATAATTATACTGGATTGTCAAAAATGATTTAAATGAAGAAACTTTCCAAATGCCATTTTTAAAATAGCCATTTACAGGGACAAACCCAATGTGAGTATAGAATAAAAAATCTGTAAAGAGGATCTGATTTCTTTATCAGCAAAACATTTGATTGCTTAAACAGATGCTCCCAGCATGCCTCATAAATTCATTTATTTTTCTACTCAACATCACAAAGTCCTAATATTAACACCAGAAGGGTATGACTTAATGAAAATAGTGATGTAATATCTTGTATTGCCAATCAGCCCAATTCTTAACAGTGAACATGCAAAAGGTTAAGAAATGGCGTTTCATGCATCCACTTACTGTGTTATACCTGTTGATTTCCTGCCTTCTTTGCAGCTGAGAAAGGCACAGATCTGTGAAAAAAATAAGATGTGAGATCCTTAGTTGTTCAGACATTATACCAACAGGGAAGCCATGAAAGAAGGTAGTGCTACCAACACTTGTTGCAAAGAAGGCTGCATAAAATCCACAGGGAATTTCATTCATCCTGAACATACAGCTAAGTACACTAGAGGTTGTTCAGCTCTTTGAAAGGGAAATGGCTTTTAAAAAGTAATCGAATCCTTATAGTAAAACAAGAAATGGATGAATCATCTCGGATTATCTCAGAAATTGCCAGAATTCTTTTGGCGCAGGCAGTTCAGACGAATTCAGATAGTTTTTTTTAAAGTTGGAAAGATGCTACATTTCTGGAGCCCTTTCTATGCTCCTAAAGGGATCAATGACATGAAGTGTATTTCTAATGTGCCTAAATCTGGAGCTTTGAGGAGTCCAGAGAGCAGCTTAGGGGCACATTAAAGGAATGGAAGCTGCATGTGGCCCACATTCATATCCTCTGTTTTATCTTGTCTTTTAGTCCAAATCATTTCAAGGTGACTACAAATCCATAGACCCTTTCCCAGAATTTAATCTGCAAAGGAACTCTGTGAAGCAGGACAAGAGTGGGAAGAGGGTTTTAACTAACAGGGACACCAAGGGTGCATTTCCACTATTGAATTGATATAGTTTGATTCCCACTTAAGCTGCAATGGCTTAATGTTATGGACTCATGGAAATTGTAATTTGGTAAGGCACCAGGACTTTTTAGCAGAAAAGGTCAAAGACCTTGTAAAACTACAACTCCCATGACTCCATAGTAGTGAGACATGGCAGTTAAAGTGGAATTAAACTACATTCATTCTACAGTGGAGATATAATCATTAGACTTGTGCATTTTGGGTGAATCTCTATCTGTTTATGCTTGCCAGATACTGAAAGCCCTCCATATTCATTTTCTAGAGCCTCCCGAAAACAGACACACTATTGAATGGGCATTTTTGTTCCACATTTGAAAAAAAAAACCCAACTCTTTTCGACCCATTCGTGGCAATGGGGAACTTACGAGGCTCCCCCTTCCCCCTGGGAGACTTTACTTTCTTCCTTTCAAGGGAGCCTCAGTAATGGGGTTCAGAAAGCACCCTATCCAGCCCATTATGGGGGAGGGACTTCCTACAGGCTCCCCTTGCATATCCTTCATTAAGACCTGGATTTTAAAAAAAGCATCAGAGTTACCACTCTAAAGTTTCTGGATCCTTTCCCTTCTGTTTGTAGAGAAGGAGACCAGGTTCACTGCTTCTTAAAACAGTTCTACTCTAGAGGAGAGACAGGTATGTGTGCTTTCTTTTCTCCCAACACCAGCAGCTTTCCAAGGCATTTTAAGGAGGCCCAGGAAAGGAAGAGCAATGACCGTGAGTTCAGTTGAGCTATACTCCCTGGACTACCTTAAAAATCTGCTCCATTGCCTGTAAGGTACCAGTCTCCTTTCTGCTTGGGGTTTTGCTTCCTTGAAGCTGTTTCTACTATTTCTACTCTAGAGAAGAGGTAGGCTTCTTGTTTTGTTTGCTGGGATTTCTATTATTAATAATAATTCTTTGGAAGTATTTCCTGAAGAAGAGGAAGGGAAGGAGAAAAAAGGTAAAAGAGCGAAAGCCCCCAAATGCATGCACACACAGCCCACCCACCATCCCTCAGGTCCCAGTCCCACTAAATAAAAAGAATTAGGAAAATAAAGGAAAATCAAAAAGATTCAACTGTGATGCTGAATAGGGAAGGAGGAGCCGAGATCGGCTCCCGCTTGCTTTCACGTCAAACAGGTTTTTGTACCAGGAGGGACCTAACCGTTATGGGTTCCCAAAGTACCAAAGGTACTGAAGGAAATGGATGAAACAAAGTCCACGCACAACCTTAGTAGCTATAATAAGCTTCATATCTGGGTGTTGATTTGAACTGGATCCACTAACTTACACTGATTCTTGGGATGGCACTTTTATAACCCTCAATATGTCCAAATGGGAGGAACATCATAGACGGACTTTTAGGGAAACATTTTTGTTCTCATAATCGCAGTCAATATTGGGGTAGGGAGAGCTGGGCTTTTACTTCTAAGGCAGAGAATATTTATTTATTTATTTACAGCATTTATATTCCGTGGACTCAGGGCGGATCACATTGCACACATAAAAGCAAATATTCAATGCCATAACATAGAACAGAGACAGAGACAAGACGCAGGCACGGGCTGGCCTCGAACTCATGACCTCTTGGTCAGAGTGATTTGTTGCAGCTGGCTTGCTTTCCAGCCTGTGCCACAGCCCGGCCCTACCGGCGGGTAGGTAATGGTGCTCCACACAGTCATGCCAAATGGCCACATGATCTTGGAGGTGTCTTTGAAGATATGTTGAACACAAATCTTTTCCTGAAAGACTTGTAGAAAATATGTGAAAAGGGAATGTTGCATCCAGCTTTAAGAAAGAGTTGAGGCTAATGTTATGCTAAAATCTTTTATCCAACTCCCTTCCCCCTTTTGAAATATCTTATGTTGTACTGCTTTCTTTTCAGGACCCTGTAAACCAGAAATTTCTTTGTTGGTGTTTTTGAACTTGTTATCATATTTACTTGACATCATGACTTGTGTTCCTGCCTTTTTTTCTACAACACATTTCATTGTCACTTTGCAGGCTCCCTAACAGTCCAGGCTTCCTTTTAAAAAATGAATAAAAGAATCCTTTTATGGTCTAGAGGAGAAAAGGAAAACACACATCAATATGTTAAGATGTCTGTTCCTTGGGGCAATAACAATAATGTGGAAAGCTGGAGAGGCTGCCAAAGAGGGCATACAATGAAAAACAGAACATTGATACACACTCATCAGCTACCATAGAAGTATGGTGAGAACCATAATCCCAGACCATGACAATTTGACTTTCTATTCTCCTTTGAACTAAAGCAATCAAATTATTGAGCAAAGTTTTAAAAGGTGCAAAAAGTTTTCAGCACTACACTGGTTGCCATATCAGTCTAGTTTTGTCACTGCTGAAATGGTTCACACAGTTTAAGAAGGGGCTGAATAAACAACTTGCCAAAGTCTCATGACCAGTCTGTGCGGCTGCTAAGAATAGAAAAAAATATTCAAAATTTGGGCAATAATACACATTTTAGTATGTTATCCTTATAACTGCCTATTGTGGTGTCTGTACAATATAGCTTGTCATTTGCTCTCCCAAAAGAGATAAAAGACCAAAATATAGATGGGGAGGAATAAGAGCGTGTAAAGTGCAAGTTCACCCCATCAGAATTTTTGGATGTTGCTCCCAATTTTATTTATTTATTTATTTACAGCATTTATATTCCGCCCTTCTCACCCCGAAGGGGACTCAGGGCGGATCACATTGCACACATAAAGGCAAACATTCATTGCCATAACATAGAACAGAGACAGAGACAAGACGCAGGCACGGGCTGGCCTCAAACTCATGACCTCTTGGTCAGAATGATTTATTGCAGCTGGCTTGCTTTCCAGCCTGCACCACAGCCCGGGCCCAAGTGTCCTCCCAAGTGTTAGTACAGGCTTCAGGTAGCTAACTTTTGAGGTCTTGGTAGTAGTTTTACTCCCTCTTTCCCCTTGATAGAGTATAAGTTACTTTATATTCATTTGACTTTTTTTTTTGTCTGTGTCCACTGATTCTACAAGGTATTTCCATAGTGTGTGTGAAGGGGGTTGGACTGGAAGTCCTTTGTAGTCTCTCCCACTTGTATATTTCTATTATTTTATAACTATGCTGTCATGTATTAGTGACCTTTTCATGTTTTTCCTTTCTTCACTTTCTGCAAAAAATTTTAAAATGACTGCAAAGTGTTTCCTAAGTGCTAAAGTGAGAAGTTCTGCAGCTGGAAATGTTCTGAAGATTGCAGCTTGAATGTCAGTTATTTATGCAATGCTTTGCTAATTTAATTTCTGAAAAAAGGAATGAGTAATTTCAGCAATTTTCTTCTCATTGTGAAAAATGTGCAGTTTGGGACCTATTGCCCACAAAATGTGAATGCAGCTGTTTACAGAGAACAGCATTTTTTGTGCAAGGCTGGATACCAGAGACAATAAATACCCTGCCCTTTCCAAAAGGAAAGGATAAAAGAAGATAAAATTGATTTCCTTCCCCATCAGCTCCATCCCTAAGCCCCAAAGGACGAAGTAAGACAAAGCTCAGTCGTTACTCTCATTTCTATCCTTGAGTGGGCCCCAGGATTCAACAGTCAAGTCTACAGAACCATTCACAAAATGTGTCTGGGGTGCTATCCAAAGGCTCACTCTATCCACTTTAACTTGATATAGATGACCAAAATAATAAGCATGTATACTGAAATTTCAGTGTAACAATTAAGAACTAATGTAGGAAAAAAACACTTATATGATAACAATTATTTTGATATGATTACAATTATTTATTTATTTGCTTCATTTATACCCTGCCTTTCTCACCCCGGAGGGGACTCAAGGTGGCTTACAAAATTCAATGCCATATATAAACATTACCTTTACCCTGAAGGAGCTGGGGGGGGGGGGCGATGGCTGACGGGGAACTCTGGCGTGGGCTGGTCCATGAGGTCATGAAGAGTCGGAAGTAACTGAACAAATAATCAACAAAAAACATTACAATAAAAGCAGACCCCTCTCACAGTAATGCATGGTCTGGGCTGTAGAGCGTGGGCCGGGCTGTGGTGCAACTGGTTAGTAGCCAGCAGCAATAAATCATTACTTAGCTCGAAAAGAGCTGCAAAACTGTGACTAGAGAATTTAGGTACCACTTAATGCTGAATGCGAGGAGGCTAATTTAACTTAATTAACACCATAAAACTGCCGGCATGCTGAAGAGCAATGAGGAAGTACTACTACAATCAAGAAGGACTCGTTGTCACAGTGGATGATGAAGTGGCAGCTCCCCCTGTGCCTGGAATCCAGCATACCATTATGAAGTTGGAAGCTGGAAAATGTTAAAATAGCCTCTACTGTCTTTCTGTATATGTCGTATGTCTAATATTGGCACTGAGTGTTTGCCATGTATATGTGCATTGTAATCTGCCCTGAGTCCCCTTCAGGGCGAGAAGGACAGAATATAAATATTGTAAATAAATAAATAAATAAATAAATAAATAAATAAATAAATAAGTTATGAGAGTGTGGAGAAGTACAATCATGGGATCACAGAATGGCAAACTGGCATAATTGTGCTGCTAAAAGTGCTCAATATGACATGTATCCACTATCAACATTAAAATAACTGGAATAGTGGGTCTGTGTAAAAAAGACAGCAGAAACAAACTGAATCCATAATTCCAGAGAGTGAAGCAAAGGGATTGCATGATAAAAGGTACTCTGAAATCTTTCTTACTTGGGAATATCTCCAATGATGAGTTTTAAAAATGTGTATGATGGTTCAAAATGGGCTTGGCAGGTTTTCCTTTGTATATCTATTGAATGTTCAATGTTTGTAGCATTCATTACTGTTCTGAGACCACCTCAAAAGTGATAGAAATATTATCATCCTGTTATCACAAATGGGAGCTCAATAGGAAAGCAATAGTATCTTGTCTCAAGTCGCTTGCATAGGTGATATTCACCTAGGCCATTCTGATTTATATTTTTGCCCCACTGCCATCACAGCGCATTAGCTATAGTGCTCCCCATCAATGGTATTTGGTATTAGCATCAGGAAATCTGACAGGAAGTCAGTGATTTTGTCTTTCCACTGAGACTAGATAAGGTGCACTGTCAGCATGAGCAGCATTTGCTAAGGTAAATCTCATTTTGTTCTCTCTCAGCAGCTGGCTTTTGTCATTGCGAGTACTAACACACAAGCACATGCTGGAAGCAGTTTCTATTCAAAATGTGTATGAAGCATGTGAAGATTTAGTCAGCTAACATTCTGAGAAGTAAAAGGCAGAAGGATTTCATATTTATGTATTGGAAATGTGTGTTCAAGAGAGACTGCTAGGAAAACATAACTTATTCCTGCTGACAGTGCAGTCTTGAAAAATTCAATTGTATACCGAGCCTTTTTTCAGAATACACATCCACTTAGAAATGGATTGATTTGCATTTCTAGAATTGTTGCCATATCTAATTCATTATTTGCCTCAGGACCTAGATTAATTAGGAAGCAAAACCAAATGAGAGAGATCGGGAACTATATTTTACTAACAAAACACCAGCATTAAATATAAACTCACATTTTAATTAAATATGGACTGTTGAAACTCAAAACCATACAATAAATGTTTAAGTCAAGCTGCTGAAAATAATCATCCCAGATGATTATTGCAATATTTCCAACAGCAGTTCATCATCACAGGTAGGAACATTTGCATTCAGTAAGAACCAGCAGTGTATGACAACAATGTAATCATTGGGGATGTGGAAGGAATTGCAAAAATGAGTTGGAATTTTTTGAACACTGCCATTTCAAAAGTTTGTATTCTAATCAGATCTCAGCTCAAACCATTTAAATTCCAGTCCTGAAAGAAGATTTGGTCTATGCTCCTTGGTACAATGTCTTAACTTTTCCTTTAGTTCTGATTACTGTCTCACCTAATGACTTTTGGCCCTTCCTTTCAGATTCAATTCAGGCTGCAGATGGATTAAAAAGACCTGGTTCACTGTGGAGTACTTACATAGGCAACCCATGAATTTGCTGGAAGCTGGGACAGCGGTCACAAGGATTCACTGAGTGTAGATCAATCTGATTCAAGGAATATTTTTACTACCTCCTCTGGAGACATGGGCTGAAAAGAAACAGCCTGTCTGATGAGAATCAGTGCAAGGGCAACTCAGGGCAAAGTAAGAAAGGAAAAGTGAGCATTGCCATGAGAACACTGCAGTTTCCTCTGGGGAGGTGTTTATTTACTTTCCAGACGAGCTATGTATCTGTTTTCTTTCTTCAAATGCTTCATCATTTACTTTTGGCTTTCTGATCTGCATTGTATGTACACTGATCAACTTCAATAAATTTTATGGCTTGATCTGGAATTTCCCATGAGTTTTAAAAATAAGCTGTTTCTGACTGGATACATGTTGCAGCTCACATTGTATGTTTTGTAGAAACCCTGACACTGAGTTGGCTTCAAAACGGATTTTAGTGTCTGGGTAGAAGGGCTCACGGACTGTTGAGCACAACCCAGAGTTTTCTGTCAGCCCCCCTTTCCTCCTTCCTAGACAATAATGAACACTTAAATTTTAACATAAAGCAGCAAAAATGGCGGAGAAGGAATGTGAGAAATATAAAACTTGCATGAAAAGAAGTAAGTAAGTAAAAGTTTATTTGTATACCGCCCTCTCTCCCGAAAGAGACTCAGGGTGGTTTCCAATATAAAATCAGTATAAAACATTGTACAATAAAATAGTGAAAACACTATAAACCGCTATAAGATTTAAAAACAAAACATAACAATTGACTAAAACAATCACATAAACAGAAGGAATATAATCACTCAAATAACATATGAATCAGAAAAGAAGAAGAAAAAAGACCACTGGGATGGAGGAGAGGATGGCCTGGAGGGGCCACTAGAACTAAAATGCAATGTTATATTCTAAGATGCTTTGAGGCAGAGGAATAAAGTGTAGTGTTTCAAGTCAAAGAGATGGCCTGTGCAACTACTATAGCTATGGGCTCGGTTATCCAACAACATTTTTGACCATATTTTGGAATGGCATACCAAGTTCATGAGAGACCGACTAAGTCGTCTATATTTAATGATCCTACCATTGGTAAGCTTCCCATTCTAAAGCATCCTCCCTTTCAGGCGAAAGGTGGTTGTTTGGCAAATCAAAACATGAAGCATGAATTGAAGTATTTATTTAACCTTCCCCTTTTTATTTCTTACTCACACAAAACCATAGATTCAATATCAAATCACAGCGAACACAGGGGATTTCACACCAGTAATTCTAATAAAATCTTACATGGTTTACACTTTTCAGGATATCAGACAAGCTCATTTGCCAGACTGTATCTTTTCCACATTTAATGGTCTATTCCTGCATTGACCTGTGTGGGGTTTTTAAAAAGTTCTATTTGTGTAAACAGTTGGGAATTGGGTTGTGCCTGTGAAAGGTATGGATTCAGTGGCTAACTGATGGGTCATTTACACTACACAATGACAATGCTAGACTCCACTTCAACCACCATGACAATATTCCATGGAATCCTGAAATTTGCATGGAGAAATTTTTTTGAGTTCTCAGCCAAAGACTTATATGGCTTCCTCAAACTACAGGATTCCATAAAACATTGTCATGACATTAGATAGACCTCATCAGCTCTCATTTCTTAGATATGGTTGATATGATTTTCTATGGGTGAGCAGATGATGACTGGTAGATGGCCTATCTTCTGCATCTCAAAATTTAGAGCTGATAGGGGAAAACTGTTTCTATTTTTGGACTCAGCAAGTCAAATATACCCAGTATGTTTTTCCCAAATCAACCTAATATCTCTGAAGAAAAAAATTACTAAACTAGGAAAGGCTGATACAAGACATAACTAATCTTTTCAAAATCTGCAGCATACTAATTTGTGATAAGCACACTATAGTTCAGTCCTAGGATATAAATCTTAAGATCTTGGTAAAACCCAAGAAGTGATTAATGTGTTTGCTTTCAAGTTAGCAAGTTTCAGGGTAGATGGATGCAGTGCACATCAGGTTGGAAAATGGTTTTTACAAATGAAATACCTGAAAAGCAGATTAGGCAGAGGATGTTTTTGTGACATAGCAATATATTAGTCACACAGAATTTCTGCTTTTATCTAAGTAATGTTTAATAGTATAGTAATAAACCAATGGCACACCCTCTCCTGCTCCACTCCTAGCCTTCATCTTGGTTATGAAATTGCTATTTCTATTTCATTTTTAAAAAAATATCACAGCCAGATGATCAAAAGCTCAAAATGTATTGTATTTTGAATTTGGAAAAAAACTTTTAAAAAAAGATACAAGAAATCAAAACTGAAAAATTATATTATCTTGGCCTACAGTTTTGAGCGATTATTCTAAAACGTATCTCTTTATATCTCCTTAAACTAAAGTAAGGGTAATTCTACATGGGCAAATTAAATGGTAGCCCAACATGGCTATGTCTTCTCATCCCCTCTTCTCAACTTTTATTAATGTTGCCTAATTAAACTTTGTAATGTTGTAGGTAAGGTAAAGGTAAAGGTTTTCCCCTGACGTTAAGTCCAGTCATGACCAACTCTGCGGGTGGGTGCTCATCTCCATTTCTAAGCCAAAGAGACGTTGTCCATAGATATCTCCAAGGTCATGTGGCCGGCATGACTGCATGGAGCGCCGTTACCTTCCTGCCAGAGCGATACCTATTTATCCACTCACATTTGCATGTTTTCGAACTGCTAGGTTGGCAGGAGCTGGGGCTAATAGCGGGCACTCATTCCGCTCCCGGGATTAGAACCTGGGAACTTTCGGTCTGTAAGTTCAGCAGCTCAGCACTTTAACACACTGTGCCACCACCAGGGGCCCCTAATAATAATAGTAATAGTAATAATAATAATAATAATAATAATAATAATAATAATAATATGTAATTGTAATAAACCCTCCCATAATTTCTAACAGCTAATTTTAAAGTGTGGCATGAACTTGGTGTGGGTAAAGCTGAGGCAGTGGCCATCTCAGACCTACCCAGTAACTTTACTTAAAATTGTGCAACTGACTCTGGATCGGCCTTAGACCTTATCTTTGGATGCTGTGTCTTAACACTGGATTGTATTTAAATATGTTTTTGTGTATGCTTACTTTACATTTAATGTAACTTTTTTATATTTTATGTTATAGGCACTGTGTAGTGCCATCTGTAAGCCACCTTGAGTCCTCCCAGGGATTGATAAAGGCAGAATATAAGTATGCTAAATAAATAAATAAATAAATAAATGCCCCTCAGCTAATTTGGAAGCGTGCTGGGCCCATAACCAAATGTCAGAGTATTCTGCAGCACAGCAGTAGTTGGATAGAATCAGTGGAACGCAGAACGAAGAGACACCCAGAGACTTTGGTAAAACTATATACAAGTTTTACTGTAAGCAGTAATCAAGACAAACAGAAACACCTGTGTCCCTGGTTCCAATAACCCCGTGCAACCACTAAGGGAAATGTGACAGAGAATTCTGCCCCAAGGATTTATTGAGGCCAGACACTCTCTTTCCTAGGCCCTTTCTGCTCACCCTCACCTCGGTTATTTTAATCACAGGTGAGGATTCCCATTCCTGGCCTACACACAAAAATGTGTAACTTGGGTGTACACCAAAATCAAATCCCTTGCTGTTTTCCAGAGTGCCTATTAAAAACCTCACCTTCCCAATTTGGCCTCTTAAAACAATATAGGGTAGGTGGAAAAAAACCCTATAACATGGGGGGGGGGATTCCTACCCATCCCCAAAGGTGACAAATTCACTTATACTGTTAATGGCCAGGAGGGTTGGTCAGCGTTCTGAGCCAGAATGAAGAAGAGAGGCAGAATGCTAACACTGTAGCTCCACCCAAGCTACTTTCTTTCAGTCTTTTCCGTGGTGGCAGAGACAAAGCACTTCCCAACTCCCCAGCTGCACAGGGGGGAGGGAAGTTAAATCCAGCTGCAATTCAGCCATAGAACATATTATCTTCTTGTAATATATCATAATTGAAATTGTATTCGTAGCCCCAAAAAAGTGGCACTTTTTTCTCAGGCATCATCAACATGTCTCTCCCATTATTGATATTCTTCCTCATTCATAGATCCATTTTTATTGAAAAATAATGTGGCTGGTGACTGTGGAAACCAAGAAGGTGGAGCGAAGCAGAGAAAGAAAGAAAAGGAAGAAAGAAAGGCAAGAAAAAGGGGGAAACCTTTCTTCCTCTCATTGACTACAAGAAAAAAAAAAACAGCTTCCCGACACTCTTCCTGAACTGCCCAAGAAAAAGCCAACCAACCTCTGCTTGGCAACCACCACTTCTGTTGTGCCTTTCCTCTTCAGTTATCTTTTCTCTGCCTTCACAGTCAAGAATCTCCCAATCAGAATCCTGCTTGTGAAGGTGCTTGTTCTTGAGTAAGAACAAGGTACTCAGTGATGTGATATGACTTGGTGTTTCAGTCTGACCTGAGAGCAAGCAACTGCACCAATGGGACTCTGCTGGAGAGGTTCTTTCTGTTAAAACAGTGGTTGTGCCCCTGAAGGTCTCTCTCTCTCTCTCTCTCTCTCTCTCTCTCTCTCTCTCTCTCTCTCTCTCTCTCTCTCTCTCTCTCTCTCTCTCTCTCTGGTTAATGCCCTGATATACCTCCTCACCATTGATCTCATATTTGTGCTCATTTGGGTGAGCTGATAGCTGCCCCAATGCTCTTTATTATTAATAAAATATGAATGGAATCAACTTTGTGAATGTCAAGATGATGCAAACATTCCAGCAAGCAGCACTGAATAATGTTTTCGAAAGTGATGAAATCTGCTATTCACCTATCTGTTAAAAGCGATGAAATTTATCACTCTGTTCCAGATGTACTTGAGTAGCAAAATATATTTTTTTCTGGAAACTGCAGAGTAAGAATTGAATTTTTAAAATTGGCACTGAAGCCTACAAGTAGCACTTTCACTGATAAAAGAGTAGTATCTCCTCTTTTCCTACAACCCCAATATAGAGGTGGAAAATGATTTTTTTTCCGGGTAAAGACAATGCCTTTCTAATGTTGAATAAAAGTTGTCATCTCATTTTCTCTTCTCGCTCCTCCACATTTTCTCCCTGAGAAGTTTCTTATTTTTAATGCCATTATGACATTTAATGCCATTATTTTTAATGATTATTATCTCCTTGTTTGGAATCACTTCACCTACTGAATCTGACATGGATATGCTTGAATATATTTTTGAAGAATTTATCAAAATTTGCAAATGCAAAAAAATGAGGTTTAAAAATGTGAATAAAGTAGAACATTAAACTGGTAGGTTTTCCTGTTGCCAGCATGCTTTAACCTGATGATGCCATCCAAATATATTTGGCAACAGTGTAGTGCAGACATCAAGGCAAGGGGAGAGAGAAAGCACAAAGTTGGAGGGTGTCTGTCATAAATCACAGAGAAGGTGCAAAGGGTGTTCTAGCTGCCTATCTGACTAGCTGTGTATCTATTCAGTACACACAAATGCAGAGACACACTTCTGGCATCTCTACTTCATTCCAGAAAGACACACAGAGAGGTCCATAATCTGTTCAAATAATTCAGTGGATCTGTCTGTCAAAGCACAGGAAAGGTTAGCAAATGTATTAAGCACACCTTACAAGCTCTTTCAAAGCATGACAAGAAGAGAAAGAAATGTTTGTACTTCAGGCAATCCAGTGCCTTCGAGAAAAGTCCAGACCCCAAATACATTTCAGTAAATCCTGGAGTGGAAGACTGCAAACATTGGTTGCATTCCAGATATTGATAAGATATTTACTTGCCCTATACAATGAACACCTCTGCAAACACATTTTAGTCCTGCCTGAATACTTTTGAGCAGAAGGGACTAATT
This sequence comes from Anolis carolinensis, assembly GCF_035594765.1. Taxonomy (NCBI): domain Eukaryota; kingdom Metazoa; phylum Chordata; class Lepidosauria; order Squamata; family Anolidae; genus Anolis; species Anolis carolinensis. The sequence goes on from NC_085844.1 coordinate 108,056,638, forward strand.
AATTGCCTTCATGATTCCATGTTCGGTCCATTATTTTTCACTTGCTCAATCTGTGGAACCCCTTTTAGTGGATATTATTGATTTCTTGATACTGCCTCCTTATCTTTACTTTATCTTGTTGGAAAAAGAAAACTAAGTGAAGAAGAAGCATATATCAAGTATAGCAAACCAGCTGATGAGGGGAAGTAGGGAAAGAATGAAGTGGAAAATTAAAGCTGAGCCAAAGCAAGCAGCACCTTTCACTGCTCCCCTTACTGTAAAATTAATTCAGTATATAATATCTGAGGGCATGATGGGGAAGGCAGTGAAACAAAATGAACTTATTCATAGGTACAGTGTTCACTACTTATAATTAGTGTTCACTACTTATTGCAACTGAAGTGTGACTGAGATGCATGCCATTTTACACATAGGCCACATGGGACATCATTCTCAGAGAAACTTTTGAGAAAATCTGGTATTTAAATATAACACCACTCAGCCCTGCTTAAGATGGAAGAGTTGTTGCTAAAATAGAAGCTCCAAATTCCAAAGTATAAAGATACTAGATGATAGATAGATGATAGATAGATGATAGATAGATAGATAGATAGATAGATAGATAGATAGATAGATACAGAGCCCTAGGTATTTTTCAAGTGTAGGCGAACAGAATTTTGCCCCCCCCCCCCAAACCAATCACTGAAAAATAAAAGCATTGGATAAGCGAAAATGTTGGATAATAAGAAGGGATTAAGGAAAAGCCTATTAAACATCAAATTACATTAAGATTTTACAAATTAAGCACTAAAACATCATGTTTTACAACAAATCAACAGAAAAAGCAGTTCAATACCTTGCGGAGGCAGGCTGCAGGAGACAGGAGTTGCCTCGATGGCGCCCCCAACAAGATGGCGCCACAGGCAACTGCCTAGTTAACCTGGTGGTTGAACCGCCTCTGGATAGATAGATAGATAGATAGATAGATAGATAGATAGATAGATAGATGCAGGCATGCAGGTAGACAGCAGAAGCCCCATATCAGAATTACAATGTGAGTTGATTTAGAGTCAAACAATACATTGTGCTAGAACACCATTGTCGAATGCGTTTTCTGATGTCAGTCGAAGGTGTCCACATAACTCCCGTGATTCAATAGCATTGAGCCATCACAGTTAAATCCATTGTGTCAGACTGCATTAATTCTACGGTGGGGATGCAGGCTGGCTTGTGCCCTGGCTAGAGGCAAATCTTTGAGAATTGACTATGAATCTAAGTTAGAGAGTTGGAAGGGTCCCTCAGAAGCTATCTAGTCTATTCCCCTGGCTCAGTGCAGGATCCCCAAACTCTAGTCTTCCAGATCTTTTGAAATTCAACTCCCAGAAACCTCAGCTGTTCTGCCAAATGGTAAAGAAATTCTGGGAGTTGAAGTCCAAAACACCTGGAAGACCAGTCTGTGGACAACACTAAGCATGACCAGTAGAGAACTGTCCAGTAAAGGAGATCCCCACCATCTCTCTAGGCAGTTAGTTCTATTGCCAAACTGCTGTTACTGTCCAGAAGTTCCTTCTGATGTTCAATTGAAACCTGTCCTGCTGTGACTTCAAACCACAAAGCTTGGTCTTGTTCTCTGGGGCAGCCCTTGGGACCATCTAAGAGCCCTTTCACTGTAGAATGCTACCTTATTAGATAAATGTGAGAGTCTTAAAATGTGTGTTTTAATTATGGCATTGAATGTTTGCCTTTTTTTATATGAATGTAAACCACCCTGAGTCCCTCTGGGGAGAGAGGGCGGTGTAGAAATAAAGTATTATTATTATTATGACTAGGGAAGTAAGCGGGGGGGGGGGGGGTCCCTCTCCTTTCCCCCCTCTTTCACCTAAGTCAAACACAGCATTTTGACATCAGTGACAGTCATAACTTCGCTAGAGCTCCACAGCTGCTACCATAGTGTCAAAGGCAGTTCAGGGTTCAGCCCAACTAGATGATTGGTTCTCTTTTCCCACTGACACTACGCTTTGGGGGCAAGGCATGTAAAAACCTCCATTGAATGTTTCAGAATGGCCATCAAATTTAGGTGCCTCATCATACTGAATTTAATCAAAAGAAAAATGGAATTTAACTTACATTTCATTAATACATCTCTGCAATATATCAATGTTTGAATGAATCTCAAATAGAATAGATTTTAATAAACCTGTTCATTTTAGCAAACCCTGCTTCATTTTGAAGCAACTTGGCATTTGTATAGGACAGCTAATGTTCATTTGAAATATAACTTTAAATTATTTTTAAAAATATTTTAAAATCAGTTGATATTTGAACATATTTCTGAGATGCGTCAGTAATAAATGGGAAATCCAAATATCAGATAACCATACTGTTTCTTAACACTAAATATCTGCAGCTCGACTCAAAATGAAAAACCTAGATGAGTTTACAAATCCACACAGCTGGATGTGTTTGTGTGTGTGTATTCTAGTATAATGGAGATGCTAACTTCTTTTGTCATTTCAGCATATACCTTAGTGTCTCAGATGACAATCACTTGGAAAAACTAACAGCTGGGCAGTGTATATACTTATATTCTTCAGCAGGGAGCCATCACTACAGTGAGTTCAGAGCATCATTTCATGATTCCCCATTAGCTTATACAAACAGATGTTCCAGCCGAAACAAAAGCACAACCATTTAGAACTAGTGGTATCAATTTCAGCTTGCAGATACTATGTTTCTGTTTTGTCTGAGCAAAACACATGTTAACAATAATTAATGGAATAGCTACGTGTATATACCTTAAACCATATAAGCATGCACAGTGCCATGAACAAACACACACCAACCACTTACCGTATATACTCGAGTATAAGCTGACCCGAATATAAGCCGAGGCACCTAATTTTACCACAAAAAAATTGGGAAAACATTGACTCCAGTATAAGCCGAGGGTGGTAAATTTCAGAAATAAAAATAGATACCAATAAAATTACATTAATTGAGGCATCAGTAGGTTAAATGTTTTTGAATATTTACATAAAGCTCAAATTTAAGATAAGACTGTCCAACTCTGATCAAATCATTATTCTCATCTTCTTCAATGTAAATGTGCTTATGTATCCTTTTAATAACAATAGAGTAAAATAATACATGTATTAATAATAATAAAAAATAGAGTAAAATAAATGTAATAGTAGCAACATAATAGAGAAAAATAATAAATGTGATAATACCAATAATAATAAAGAAAAATAATAAATGTACCATATATTCTCGAATATAAGGTGACCCAAATATAAGCCAACCAGGACCCTCACTCGAGTTGGGGGGGGGGCTTTTTCAGTCCTAAAAAAAGGGTTGAAAAACTAGGCTTATACTCGAGTATATACAGTATCTAAGTAAACTATTGTATTTTATTAGTAATAATGCAACAAAGTCACAAATTATTTCATAAATAATTTCATAAATAATCAGCTCATCTTGATGTCCAGAAATATATAATTGGATTGAATAAGGACCATGGTCTGATTGAAAGCTGAAGCATGAGGTTTTTAGACAAATGGGTCTAATTTACATATGTTTTAATTTTTATAATGTATTTTAATGATGTATTTTTATAGTTTTAATTGATTATATGTACTGTTTTTGTTTTATGTCCCTGCATAATGTTCTTGGCATTAAATGTTGCCAACTGTTGTAAGCCGCCCTGAGTCCCCCGGGTGAGAAGGGTGGGGTATAAATGCTGGAAATAAATAAATAAATAAATTTTATTTCATCTAGAAGCTAATTAGTCTTACTGAAACTAGCCTTTTTTGCGGGGGAGGGCAACCAAGTGTAGCATTAGCTGGGGTTAGGTATCACCTCTTGACTTTATCCTCAGTCTACCCTTGGACAAAGAATCTGAGTCCTGAGGAAAATCCAAATACTTGATTGCTCTGTAGCCAGACATCACTTGGAAGGTAGACTCCATTTTCAACCATCTCAAGAGTAGCACTCCCCTCTGTGCCACAGCACCTGTACAGGCTGTCCCAGTGTACTGCCTTTTTTACCAAAAGGGTGCCCCCATATATTCACCATATCTCTTTATCTCTCCCCCCACACACACTACCTGCTCTCTGCTTAATGATGCCACCATTATCAATTGGCAAATCCACCCAGATAGATACAGTATTTGTTTTCCAGGCTATATCTTCAATCCCCTGCTTGCAAAGAAAAGTAGCCCTACCACAACATTTTGATAGAAGAAATTCAGGGGAAAACCAAAGCTGAAGTACAAAGTTACTGATTTGATGAACTCATGCACTGGGCTTACTTACCATTTCTTATCAGACACACATTGGGTGGGCTAGCAGGAACATCAGTCCAAACTGTAGCCATACAGCTACCTTCATTACTAACTAAGAGATAGGTGGAAGACTAGATTCAGTTCTTATTGGTTGAGTTGCTTCTTGGAAAACATAGGGTTCTTGATAAAAACTATGCTGACCTTGTGTTTACCCTGCATGGCAGGGGGTTAGACTGGATGGCCTCTTCCCACTCTATGATTCTATGACTCAATCTCATTCAAATTAGAAGTTGCCCAAAGTAAAACTTCATATAGGATTTGTGGCAAAAGTTTACAACCTTAGATTTCCAAAAGGGAGTAGATTATATTCTCTTTTGGCAACATACTTTAAGATTGCCACAGTAAAGATATTAAATGTCTTAAACATTCCCCTTACAGGTTTATCCCATCCACCTATTTTTGAAAAGGTTATTTCATGGTATTTATAACAAAGAATTGCTTCCAGGATATGGCTATCTAAGAACCATTGATGGATCTTGCTGGATCCGCCAAATTCCATAACTTTTACTTTCTTGTATTTCACTAACAATAGGTCTTGTTGGTGGAAATTGGAAAGAACTAACAATAACCTTTGGATCTCTACTGAAATAGAAGGCAAAACGACAGCATTGTCATTTAGGACTGTGCAAAGCTTCAGAGCTCAATCTCATAATTGGGAGATTTGTACGATTTGTTAAAATGAATCTCTGAATTACTAATTGGAAAGGGACCCCTCTGAAGCATTAAGAATTGAAATAAAAGCCTCTGAAACGTTCCAGAGAGACTACCAAGAAACACATGCAGTTGCCATTATGAATCACATTGCCCCTCCCACCCCAGACACGGAGCATTTTTTTCAATGTAACATACTCCGTGTCTGGGGTGGGAGGGGCAATGTGATTCATAATGGCAACTGCATGTATTTCTTCCTTTGTCAGCCAATCAAAAGAAGATCCAATAAGAAAGCCAATCGCAAAGCTTTCTGCAAAGCCAGTGGCCTCCTCCCCTTACCATCTATGTTTCTAATTCTTTGTGGATTAGTAGAAGAGAGAGAAATATGTGTGCTGCTCATTCTGTGTGTTTGGTAAAACTTAAATTTAGCTTTTTGATAATTCTGTTAGTTTCTGTTCCTTCATACCCAGTCTATAATCTTCCTCTGTTAAAATTATCCAACCCCAAACTTTTATTTCCAAATTACCATAATCCCTCCCCAAACTTTTCATCTCATAGTTCACCTCAGTTCTTAAATACTTTTTTATCAGCTTAACATTTGTGTTTATTGCTTATAATAACCTGATCATAAAGGTTGCCAGAATTGCCACACATTGTGGCAATTCTGGTGGTGCACATCTGGGGCGTGGGGAACCCATTGTCCCATGGTCTGCATCACCCAACTCAACATCCCATAGGGGAAAACGTTGACCATCTGGCTTCCCCCCATTGTTCCTGGTGGAACTTGGGAAGCCTCCCGTGTTGTCATGCTCCACTTCACCATCCATTTAAGCACAGAGTCCTGACAGAAGTAATTGTGTGTTATGTAATGGGAGCCATCAAGTTCCATATTTAAAGAAGCAGCAAATTAGAGCATGTCACTGATTCTTCTCCTGAGTGATAAGGCCAAAAGTCTTATTGATATGAAAGTGATTTAGCCTTATCACACTGGGGCTGTAACGTGGGCAGCCCCATTCTTCTGGCATGAGCAGAATTCTGGAAATGTCATTTGGGAAGGCAAGGATCTCTGTAGCAGAGTATTCAAATGGCCCCACCCTAAATTGCATTTCCCAGAATTCTGCTCACGCCAGTAGAATGGGGCTGCCCACATTACAGCCCGTGTGATAAGGGGTTAGATTAATCATGTGTTTAAATAGAAAAAAAATCTTTAAAATCAATAGATAGACTGATTATTCTGAAACTCAGCAGGCTTGCTGTCCTGTTCACTGTGCCATAACACACACACACACACACGCACACACACACACACACACACACACACACACACACACACATATATATATATATATATATATATATATATATATAATTGAAAAAACTTTTAAACTTTCTTAAAATCAGTGCATAAACAAAACATTCTGAAACTTTGCAGGATTGATGCCCCATTTATGTTGTCTCATTGTGCAGAAAGTCAAAATAATACCACTTGTAGTATTTTTAAATATTTGTAAAAAAAAATTAAAAAATCTCCTAATGATCAGTGGATGACCAAAATGTTCTGAAACTTGGCAGGCTTGAAGTTGTAAATGTGTGTCAAGTTTCATCCTGATAGCCATACAAATGATGGAGAAATGAATCTTAAAAATTTCCCCATTGCCGCTAATGGAACAAATTTAAATGAAACAATTATGAAGCTTTGGGATATTAATTGGGATGGGACTCCTCCGAATCTTTATAAAATGAAGTGGGGGGCATCCAAATCTCTGAAACAAATTACTAATCAGATTTCAACCACTTTGCATGCCTCTATTGTCAACATAAAATAGCTTTGACCATGCTATTGAAATAAATATTAAAAATGAGATGAGCCAGCTAACATTCCTATTTCACCTTCCTGCTTACTGGAACTTGGGTGGATAACATCCCATTTGTATTACATCTAACACCTTTACCAACTGCAGACAGAGTTCTGAGATTCTTGCAGAAAGTGAAAGGCCAATTTGCTTTTGCCATTAGAATTATTTGAGAATGGAGGTGGAGAGGACCATGTTCTGACTCTCTATCATGGTGGTGATAAGATGATGAACCTGTCAGCTAGAAAGAGAAACTTTACATTGTGCAACTCTAATGTAACAGGATGCTGTTGTATTGCAGGGATTTGTGGAGCAACTAGAGCACTCAAACTATGAAATGGTAAATGGCATTTTTTCTATTTCGCTTCCTTCTACCTTTGATACTTCAATTTGTTACCTTGTTTTTTTATTGTGTATCTCACAAAATTTGGAAAATTATTATTTAAAAATTGAAATGATATTTTCACACACCTTCTTTCCTTCATCCTCTTCCTTTCTTCTTTCTTCTTTCTTCCTTCTTTTCTATTGATGCAGATGGAGCTAGACCATAGCAGAGAGAAGCATAAACTGTCATAGTTGTTTGACATAAGGAAAGTACTTTATAGGGAAATATTGAAGATGTTTCAACTAAAAGAAAAAAATACTAAAGATATACATTGATGGAAGGAGTGGTTGTAGGAATGAAAGAATGGTCCATATAACATACTGTTTAGTAAAAGTAAAGGTTTCCCCTGACGTTAAGTCCAGTCATGACTGACTCTGGGGGTTGGTGCTCATCTCCATTTCTAAGCCGAAAAGCCACCGTTGTCCGTAGACAATGCCGGCATGACTGCATGGAGCGCCATTACCTTCCCGCTGGAGTGGTACCTATTGATCTACTCACATTGGCATGTTTTTGAACTGCTAGGTTGGCAGAAGCTGGAGCAACAGCGGGCGCCCACTCCGCTCCCGGGATTTGAACCTGGGACCTTTCAGTCTGCAAGTTCAGCAGCTCAGTGCTTTAACACACCACCACCGGGCTCCCCCAACATACTGTTTAGTCATAAATTAATAGGCTTAGACTGCAATTCCATTTGCACTTAATTGCCTCTGGGTGAATGTAAGCATATACAGAATTGCAGTGTAAATTGTCAAATGTGTGTCAATATTTAAAATAAATATGATATATGTGATTTAAATTACTCCAGCATATTCACTTTTCATTATGAACATTTCATAGCAATTGGAAGTGCATTCATTTTGTGGCATTTTCTTTTCAGATATACTGTCAAAATGGTTGCTTATTCTTTGAACAATCATATTTAGACACAGTTCTAATGAGAGAAGACAGCAAGTGAATACGGGGCTTTCTGGGTGTAAATCCTTCTCTGATTTAAAGTGTCTTTATTCCATTTTTGTATGCTAAATAATATTATGCACTCAAATCTCACTTCTATCAATCTACATTAGTTTTTTTTCTATTAATATCACTAATATCTGACATTCACTACACTAAATGTTTGTTGATGGGATTACCCATGTAATCAATTCACTAAAATGGAAAAAGAAACATCTATGGAAACATTGGTGCTCAATGGTACAGGAAAGCAGAAAATTGATGAATATTTTCTTTTTTCTAAGAAGAAATGTGTAAAGTTGCATTTCTGTGATACATGATTTATTTTCTTCCCCATATTGGCAGCATGGCTATCATATCTCTACACTGCTTTGAATCTAGTATGTTTCCAGGACCTGTAAGGATGATGGAATATATTCAGTCAAACAATCTTCTTCTTTTTCATTTTTCTTCAGAGACAAGAAATGAGAAAGAATGTTATTATAACAATGTTTTCAGAGAAACTTCAGCTCAGTTCTAATTTGAACCAGTCATCCAGATCCTTGGCAAGATGTTCCTAGCATCATTTTATCAGTGGAGTAAACCAGTCACCCCATGTATAGACCCTTCAAAATAAATCTGAGTAGTTGTTACAGTATATTTTCACATCAGGCATGTTCAAAATCTCAGTAGTTAACGCCAAATCTTTTGAGAATGGAAGCAGGGATTAGAATCAAAGAGCTTATGTTGAAATGTAATGGAAATTCTAAAATGAAATAAGGCAGAAGAAAATCATAAGCAATTGGTGGTGGCAGTCATATTTTTCAGTAACATGGTTCTGCCTGGAAAAAGAAGGCAAAAGGGTAGTTTATGTCAACAAGTCACAATTCAGCTATTGAACTGGCTTGAGAACAGTAACATCGGATGAGCATAAATAAAAATTGGATCTTGCATGAAAAATGAAGCTATATTAACTTGGTAATTGAAAACATTGCTTTCAGTAAGAGCATTCCCATTTGGCCAAAAGCATTTTAGACAGGGAAGTACTCCATGGGGATATATATCCATGTGTCATTTTGATGTATTTAAGTTGGCATAATTTCTAATAATATATTCTCTTAGACCATGTAATTTATGGAATTCTATGTGTGGGGTTGATTTAGATAAGTTCAAGGCAATTAGACAAGATAGCTATTTAAATCTGATAGTCAGATACAACTTTTTAGTCTCTCCTTTGTATCTGTTCCTTAGCTTTTCATACATACAAGGCCACTGGCAGATAGGATACTGGGCTTGGGTGCATCTATGCTGTACAATTCAGTTTGCCTTCACTTTAATGTGAATAGTTTGATACTATGAAATCATTGGAGTTATAGTTTTGGAAGTTCTTTTGTTTTCTCTGCTGAATAGTTTTTTTTTCATGTCAGGAGTGACTTGCAAAACTGCAAGTCACTTCTGGTGTAAGACAATTGGCCATTTGCAAGGATATTGCCCACATATTAGTGGTGTGCAATTTTTCATTAGTCCTTGTAAGTTGAATCAAATTCATTGCATTCATACCTATGAGGCACTATCCAATATGTGGGCGTGGCCCATACCAAAAACTTAAGAATTGAAACTTACTAAATACTTCTTCATTTAAATTTTATAAATCTTGGAAGTCTTCCAAAGTCAGTTTCATTTTCAGCTCAAGGAAACAAAATGGCTGTTTTTCTTCTTTAAATTAATGGCCTTTCACCATTAGGAAAGGGAAGCAGCAGGGAGAAAACAGAGTTTTCTGGTAAAGAAAGCACAGTACTCTGGGAAATGTAGTTTGGGAAATGTAGTTTGTCACAAACTACATTTCCCAGAATTTTGCTCAGCATCAGAAAGCCTGAAATAGGATAGGAGAGAGATTAGTCCTTCTGTAGCAGCAGCCATGAAGAGTTCCAATAAATGGTTGAATCTGCAAAGAGGAGGACTGACTGATACTTCTAGTAAGTAAATCTCTGTGCAGGGCTGGGAAGAAATGCCTAAATCAGAGTTTTTCAACCTGAGGGTCTCCAGATGTTTTTGGCCTACAACTCCCAGAAATCCCAGCCAGTTTACTAACTGTTAGGATTTCTGGGAGTTGAAGGTCAAAAACATCTGGGGACCCCAGGTTGAGAACCACTGCCCTAAATGGAAGTTCTATTGGTTAATATGAGAGGCATTCAATGAGATAACTGTTGTGGCTTTAAAGAAATTGTCAACACTTTAAAAATCCCTAAAATCAGATGTATGAATATTTTTGAAAGTTGGGGGAATGATCCCCTGTTATCTTGTGTCATTGTATAGAAAATTCAAGGAGATAGCTCTTGTAGTTTTTTATGTTGTTTATAAAAACTTTGAAAATTCCCCAAAAATCCACCGGTAAGTGAAATTTACTTAAATTTGATGGGCTAACCATGGTAAATGTGTTCTAGCACTGTAGCAAGCTCCACCCCAATAACTGTAAAAAGGAAGGAGAAAAGAGCCCCTGAATTTTTCCTAATTGTAGTATTATGTGCAATTACTATAACGAAAAAGTAATGAAATTTCATTACTCTTGCTATAGTAACAAAATGTTCACTAACTATACTTTAGGAGCCCCGGTGGCAAAGTGCATTAAAGCACTGAGCTGCAGACTGAAAGGTCCCAGGTTCAAGCTCCGGGAGCGGCGTGAGCGGCTGCTGTTAGCTCCAGCTCCAGCTCCTGCCAACCTAGGAGTTCAAAAACATGCCAATGTGAGTAGATCAATAGGTACTGCTCCGGCGGGAAGGTAACTGCACTCCATGCAGTCATGCCGGCCACATGACCTTGGAGATGTCTACGGACAGCGCCGGCTCTTCGGCTTAGAAATGGAGATGAGCACCATACCCCAGAGTCAGACATGACTGGACTCAACGTCAGGGGGAAAACGTTACCTTTACCTTTTTAAACTATACTTTAGAAATGCTTTAGAAATGAAATGCAAGCATCCCCCCATTTTGTAATAACTTTTGAAACATTTTTATTGATCACACATGCCATATATTTACACACACACACACACACACACATCTAATGCTCACCAATTTTGGCTAGTTTACCTGACCAAAATGAGGGTGTGCATTGGATTTATTGGAGCCCCCTGGTGGCACAGCATGTTAAAGCACTAAGCTGCTGAACTTTCAGATTGAAAGGTCACAGGTTTGAATCCGGGGAGTGGAGTGAGCACCCACTGTTAGCCCCAGCTTCTGCCAACCTAGAAGTTCGAAAACATGCAAATGTGAGTAGATCAAGAGGTAGATCAAGAGCTCCAGCGGGAAGGTAACAGCACTCCATGCAGTCATGCCGGCCACATGACCTTGGAGGTGTCTACGGACAATGCTGGCTCTTCAGCTTAGAAATGAAGATGAGCACCAACCCCTAGAGTTGGACACGACTGAACTTAATATCAGGGGAAAACCTTCACTATTGGATTTATGTAATATGGTAATCCTAGTGCTGAGCCAAAGCAAAAGGGAAAGCTGCTACAGGAACTGCATTTGACGCTCTTCTTTGGCCATGGCTTAATGCTATAGAATCTGGGTTTTGGTGTTTGGTGACGCATCAGCCAGAATAGTTAAAGTGCCTTCATTCCACAGTATAATTGCATCCACAAGTTTTATCTTCCATTCACTGGAAGCTTTGGAGTTCTAACACTTTTTTAAAGAATGATTTTAAAAGAAGGATTTCCAAGCAGGCAGCAATGGCAATGGCCAACTTACAAAGAGTGTACTTTTTGCCACTGTGCATTTGGCAGCAAATACATTTTGTGTTTTCAAGGTTTTGAAAGTTGAAGTATGCATTAGATTGGATTGAGATGGTTAGGGTTATTTCTAAGCCTAATATGGATTCATGCACACTGTAGAATTAATGCAATATGATGCCACTTTGTGGAATTTGTAGTTTGTTGAAGCACCAGTATTCTTTGGCAAAGAAGGCTAAAGACCTTGTAATATTATAACTCCCAAGATTCCATAGCATTGAGTCATGGAAGTTAAAATCCCTGATTTACTGAGAGAAAATGAATCTGCTCTAGTTTCTAATCTGAATTATACAGAAATGGTCCAATGTCTTGGACCCTATCCCCAAAACAGATCCACCTCTTTGATAACTCCTTGAAAATTTAGTCCGAAACCCAGAATGGCTATTGAAGTCACCAGCTACCATTATCCATTATACAGCAACACACCATACCAAGTACTGGCCCGCAGGATCATCTCAGAGGAGGTCCTGCCCATATTTAGATTATACGTATATGTCCTCATTAAACTCCTATTGGAAACAGCAAACTCTGAATGGGTGGCAAAGCACCCAACAGATGGCAACATAAGTTTGGTGGTCTGCATTTGGCTGGTGATAGAAAGTTATGAGTAGATTTGATCTGTTTGTTCATTGATATGTGAACATAATACACTTGGGACCTCATCACATGGAGGTCCTTAAACTGGGAATAGCAGGGGAAATCCATTGGCAGTGGGGCAAATCAGGGTAGCACTGGGAACCATTGGGCAGCACCCCAAATCGCCCCCTTTCCAGCAAACACGGTTTCCCTTCTGTTCCTGGCTTGGTCTTGTGCTGTCCACGGCTTATTCTGTGAGAACATAGGAAGTCACCATGTCTTCAGGATTGCCTCTTAGCATGCTGCTGAGATCTACCAGAAGTAGCCCTATGTCATGTGATGGGCTCTGGCGGGTTTTATCCTGGTTGTAATTCAGCAGAATCCTAGGATGTGGCTTTTTGCCCATGTGATGATATCCTTGATCTTGCTTATTATCGGAGAGCAGGTGTGGTGTAGGGTTTGAACACTGGATTTCAAATCGCTACTTGGCTATGGGCATCAACTGAGTGATCTTGGACAAGTGATACTATTTCAACCTCAGAGAAAACAAGGTAAAGACAAATCTCCTCTGCACAAATCTTGCCAAGAATATTAAATGACAGGTTCCTTAGGATTGCCATATGTTGGAAATGACTTGAAGGCACACTCAAAAAACTTGCTCATTGTATTTTGGCTAAGAACAATAGGATATAATTGAGTCATTCCAATGATTTCTTTATGGTATTTAAACAGTTTGTATTTCCTTTCATTGCTTGTAAAATGTCATTGCTGGAAACAAACCTTTATAGCTGCTAAGCATTGGAGCTTTGTGGATTTAGTGGGCTTTGTATCACAGCTGATACTAGTGGTACCTTTTTGAGTTATTCATTTACTAGCTAAAGCTCTTTAGCTTATGATTTTTCTGCCTTCACTTAATGAGTAGACATGCACATATTTTTAAAATTTGAATCTGCAAACTTCCTATGCTTTCCAACCTCTAATCCATGCCTGTCTTCCCTATGATTTTGTGATTGATATAGGACAAAACTGGTCCTTTTTATGCATTTTAAAAGAAATGATAATTTTAGCCCGTGTTTTAATACATTCATCTATAAATGCTTTAGTAGTATATGCTTACATCTGAAGTAGGTACATTTTTCAAATTATTCTTGTGAGTATGGGAGATGAATCCTCATGCTTGTAAAATGTTTGGCCACATGGTGGTGACCCCTCTGGATGCAGCAGTCCAATCAGGGATAAGAGAGGCAGACTATATTTGGGGCACCTTCTCTAGCCCCCTTCTCATATGGGGTGAGCAGTGTAGAGTTGTGGATGCAACTGCTGATCTACTCAACTGCCTTGGACCTTGAGGTAGAGACATTGAATCCATTTCCACCACCCATGTGCCAGTCTGTGACTAGGAGCTTACAGGCTTCACAGTGCTGTCCCTGTTGCCACTCACTGATTGCCATAGGACTTTTGTTAGTTTGGTTTAATTGTTCCTGAAGGATGTCTGTGCATGAGGGATTTTTTGTGTGTGGAGGTTGGTGCACAGCTGATCAACACTCAGTCTTCACAGAATGAGGGTCCCAACCAGTGGCATGGTTAACACGATGACAGTGGTTTCTCAATTTGTTGCAACCTTCTTCTGCCTTCACAGCCATTGTAACATGTACCATGTTGTCTTCTGCTTGATCCACCTTTGACGTTTTTGGATTGTGCTTGGTCTGGAACCTTCCCGGTGGCCCCTTCTGGGTGTACATGACTCTCACAGTTATGCCCACAGGTTCATTGGAAAATGCAAGCCCCCTCACCACCACAAGATGACAATCCTTTGAGGGGAATTACTTTTACATCTCTGTTCAAGATTCCCCACCTACAACCTGGAATTCCAGCAATTCCGATAATAACAAAGGAGAAATATAAGTGTATAATTATGCAGAATAGGTAGTATGCTAAAATTTACACAAATTATTTCAACAGAAGTTAGAATTTTCCATTGGACAACATCAGGATGTTTAATCCATTTTTGTTGCAGCATGTGCCAAGATCCAGATGTAATGTTGCCCACCATTTTTCCTGAAAGACTCCTATGTTCTTAGCATTGATAAGATAAATGGAAAGACAAAGAAGGAAAACGTTAATGAAAAACAGATGCTGTGTTGGGGGAAATGAATTATCTTGCTTGATCTTGTGTTGTGTTAAAAGACTAGAAACCCTGCCAAAAACAAAGTTGTCAGTTCTTCCTATAAGACATACTTTCACTTCCCCGACTAACATACTAATTTTAAATCACCTTGTATAGAAATGGGAAAGTGTGTGATTTATTTATTTTATTTTGCTAATTCACATTTCTGCCGAATGATGCATTTTTTTGCTCTCTTGTCAGTACATTTGACACAATCAATGTGTTTCAGAAGTTGTTATGTTCTTTACATGGCAAAGCATTTGTTTGAGGTTGAGAGGGTGAAGTATTTCTGATGCTTTCATTCACTGTAAGACAAGATATAATTCAAGTTTCTGTATTCCATGGGCTTGAAGGATGGCATAAAAGCAGAACTCCAGGTGGCTGAAATCATAAATGGGAATAAGCTGTCATATATGGGAGAATGAAAGCTATAGCCAAAGTATAGTTGCATTGTCAACAACTGATCTAATGTGTACTGTGAGTTTATCTGGGCAACTAAGAGTATATGGAAATAGTATCCTCAAATTGGCACAGGTGGTACAATAACCCCTAACATAAACAACTTTTCTCAAGGGCTTTGTGTATTTGTTAAATAGAATAGAGGACTGAACCCTGAGAGACTTCACAGGATGATCACTGAGACACTGGACAGGAATTGTCAAACACCAATTTCTAGCCTACCATACCAGGAAGTATTCATCACAGTAAATCAGCACAGGAACATGCCATGATCAATAGTACTGAATGGTTGATGGCACCAGAGAAGAATACCATGAATGATGGCTCA
This sequence comes from Anolis carolinensis, assembly GCF_035594765.1. Classification (NCBI taxonomy): domain Eukaryota; kingdom Metazoa; phylum Chordata; class Lepidosauria; order Squamata; family Anolidae; genus Anolis; species Anolis carolinensis. Next base: position 108,072,098 of record NC_085844.1, read on the forward strand.
TCTTGCCCAGATCTTGGCATAGGCCTTCCACCAAGGTGGTCAACTTTGTCTCATAACTAAGCTTGAATAAGTCTGAAATGGATGCAGACAATTTTTCTTAGCTCAGAACACCTGGAGCTAGGGGCTTCCTCATGTTCAAATACCCTGCCTGGAAATATATTATTGATGACTGACTGCTAATTATCTAATACAGTCAGATTTGGGAAGGGTTTTTAAAGTAGATTTTAAAGTCCCTCATTTAGGCAGGCTAGAACATAATAATAATAATAATAATAATAATAATAATAATAATAATAATGATGATGATGATGATGATGATGATGATGATGATGTTTGGATCATTGATGTCGCCATACCACGTGACAGTCGCATTGATGAAAAACAACAGGAAAAACTCAGCCGCTACCAGGACCTCAAGATTGAACTTCAAAGACTCTGGCAGAAACCAGTGCAGGTGATCCCGGTGGTGATTGGCACACTGGGTGCCGTGCCGTGCCAAAAGATCTCAGCCGGCATTTGGAAACAATAGACATTGACAAAATTACGATCTGCCAACTGCAAAAGGCCACCCTACTGGGATCTGCGCACATCATCCAAAAATACATCACACAGTCCTAGATACTTGGGAAGTATTAGACTTGTGATTTTGTGATACGAAATCCAGCATATCTATCTTGTTTGCTGTGTCATACAATATAATAATACGTTATTTTATATCCTGCCTCCATCTCCCCGAAGGGACTCGGGTGGCTCACATTGTTGTTGTTGTTGTTGTTGTTGTTATTTATACCCCATTTTTTCTCTCCAATAAAGAGATTCAGAGCAGCTTGCAGTAAAACTGATACAACACAATTTAAAACATGAACAACATATAAACATTAAAACAGATTTTAATATTAACAATATTAAAAATAAACTGTTAAAATCCTTAAACTGATTAATAACCTATTCACTGTACCCCCTTACTTGATCTTAAAAAAATCCTTCTTCAAAAAGCCTGTCTGAATAAAAAGGTTTTAGTCTTCCACCAAAAGGATAACAAGGAGGGAGCCATTCTGGCTTCTGTGGGCAGAGTGTTGCAGAGTTGAGGGGCAGCCACTGAGAAAGAAGGCCCTCTCTGTCATGCCCACCAACCGAGCTTGTGATGGAGGTGGGATCAAAAAAGGGGCCTTTCCTAAAGATCTCAGGGTCCAGGCAGATTTGTACAAGGGGTTGTAATCAGCCAAATATCCTAGACCTGAGCTGAATAGGTCATAACCAGGCTGGTTAAACCAGCATTTTGATTTGTTCCAGAAACGAAACAAATAAACATCTTTTTTTGTCACTAAGAGAGATGGTGTAGATCACACAGAAGCAACTGTCACTACTACCCTGGATCAATTCCAATCCATAAAAATCATAGGAAAAATATTAGGAATTATCAGAATATTATTTATATCCACTGACCTCTTGAAATGGACCATCTTAAGAACCCCCTTACACACATATGCATAACACAGAAAGAAGAGAAGGGGTATCTGTGTATCATCAAGTCTAAATCTAGTGATCTGACTATGACAATGGAACTATAATGAAATTCCTCCACACTAAGATTGCTGCTTTCCCATTCAGAACATAACACAAAGTTACCTTAATTCTGTTCTCATCATGTTCAGATCAATGCTATCATTGTCACATCTGGTGTCATCAACTACCAATGTGTGCTTTGTGTGGTGGAGTGTTCCTTTTTGTTTAAACAAATCTGGTGCATATTTATTTCATCAGATAATGCTCAGTTGTATTATCAGATGTGTGTAAACACAGCTGTTTCCAGATTTTCCAACTCATTCCATATTTTCAGGTTTTTAAATAGGTCTATACCTCTTGTTCCTTAGTATCTCTGGAGCAAATAATCATCTGCTTCAGAGCCTTTCTATGTTGGCATTGTTTTCAGATTAAGTGGTCACAGGTTATTTACTGTTGTATCTGCTAACCTGCCCCAGGAATGCTATCTATTTTATTGGCCATGCTCCAGTGCCTCTTACAGCATCTAAACATTGAATCAAAGGGATGGAAGAGATCTCAAGGGCCATCTAGTCTGGCACCATCCCTGTGTAGGTATTTGTAACCAAAATACCTTGACAGATTATCATCCAAATTAGCTTTAAAATCTCCAAACAAGATGTCCACCTGTTGGTGTATGCTATTAGAAAGTAAAGCAGCTCATAGTGCCAGGAAGTTCATCCTAATGTTTATGTTTAATCTCTTTTTTTAATTTCAATCAATTAACTCATATATACCATCTGGATTCAGAAAAAATAACCTTTCTACATCCTCCATACACCAATCCTTCAGATGTATAAAGATAACTAGTGTATCACCTCCCGGCCTTGTCTACTCCACAGAAAACATCTCCAGCTCTTTCAACAGTTCCTCATAGGCTTGATTTCCAAATTGTTTATGACCTTTGTATATCTACTTTTTGCGAGTGAACAGATTCCAGTTTGATTATAAGCTTCTTAATGTTGAAAGGTAGAAGGCAAAGCTTTTATCTCCAGTTATCTTGATGCCAGAGCAAACTTCTTTCACAAAGAACTGCATTACAATATGCAAATAGGAGTGGTGTGCATGACAGCAAGATATAAATATTAATCTTTGACTATTTCATTTTCACATGGGAGGACAGGTAACTCCCACATCTTTTCTCTCTGCTGTGGGAAAAAACCCAAATATTTCTAGAGAGTTTTCACCAGCTACTCACACATTCAGAAGAGTTTTGTGCAATTAAAGTGCCAAAAATTGACATTTTTTGTCTAAAACGTCCAGATTTTTGTGCAAAACCGCACATTTATTTAATTAAAAATCCTATTATTTCCAGAAGCACACTTATTCTTTTTCCAGTGTGCGTGTATGTGTGTGCATACAAAGTGACGCTAACCTTTTTTTTTTTTGTGGGGTGGGTGTAAGGAAGAAACAAATATATCAGTGGGGTTTGTAAATATAAATGTCATGACTTTTTGTGGGTTCAAGAATCCACTGGCATGAATTCAGGTCACAACATATGTACATGCCCCTGACGTATGTGGATGTCTTTTTTTTCAGGCACTGCAGGAGCTGGTATTCCCTTCCTTGCCACACAGTGTCTCAGCATTTCCTTTAGTTTTATTCGTTTTACTGTTCAAGAAAATACAAAGATTTCTCATGCAAAATCATATATTTAAAATTGCTTCTATGTTGCTGTGGTTAAGAAGAATTGAACCCTCACTTTTGCTACCTCTTCTTCTTCTTCAACCACACAGTCGTTTCCAACTCTTTCTGACCTCATGGACCATTCCACGCCAGAGCTCCCCTTCAGCCATCACCGCCCCCAGCTCCTTCAAGCCAGTCACTTCAAGGATACCATCCATCCATATCACCCTTGGTCAGCCTCTCTTCCTTTTTCCTTCCATTTCCCCCAGCATCATGAGCTTTTCCAAGCTTTCCTGTCTTCTCATGATGTGGCCAAAATACTTCAACTTTGCCTCTAATATCCTTCCTTCCAGTGAGCAACTGGGCATTATATCCTGGAGGATGGACTGGTTGGATCTTCTTGTGGTCCAAGGCACTCTCGGGATTTTCCTCCAGCACCAAAGTTCAAAAGCATCTATCTTCCTTCGCTCAGCCTTCCTTATGGTCCAGCTCTCGCATCCATAGGTTACTATGGGGAATACCATTGCTTTAACTATGCGGACCTTCATTGCCAGTGTGATGTCTCTGCTTTTCACTATTTTATCGAGGTTGACCATTGCTCTCCTACCAAGAAGTAAATGTTTTCTGATTTCCTGGCTGCAGTCTGCATCTGCAGTGATCTTTGCACCTAGAAATATAAAGTCTCTCACTGCCTCCATGTTTTGCTGAATATAAGTAATAAGAGTTTGGGGGGGGAAAATAGCTTATCCCCAAAGACTTCCATTTTGGTGTACATGTGAGCATTCTTGTTGATTAAAGTTCATCAAAAATTATTTTAAAACTTTAATTTGTACAGCTCTAAATTGTTCTTCAGAAGTCAAAGGAGCAGGAAGGACTTTAATTTACTCTTTGCTACGTATGTGCCAAGATTTAAAAGATATTCTATTTTTCTAAGAAACAGCATCTAAACAGGAAAATAGAACATATTATGCTTGCAGGCATATTCTCATTACTGCTGTTTTGATGTGCATATTTCTTGCCTGATAATTAGAGTATCAAAACTAAGTGCTGTGCTCAGCAAATGTTTTGATAAAATGTGTTTGAATTTATGTAGTTCAGACTCATTATATCACATTCAGCAACAAATTCCCGTGCTCATCTACAATAATCATTTAAGTCAGTTTGGAACTGGTTTGGCAGAAACCAGTTTCTCTGTGCATATGATTACTATCAGACTGATGTGTCTGGAACCAGTTTGAGGCCAGGAAGATGATTTCACAACTATGGAATGTGGTCTCAAACTGGTTCCCACAATACCCACATCTTGACAGCCACTGAAGATTTTTTTCCCCATTTCTTTGAGAAAATGTGCATCAGCACTTGAGAGGCATATGAAGTGGGGAACAAACAGGAAAACAACATTTAGGACTGGGGGAATTTAGTGATTTTTCCCAGGGCTGATTTCATTGTGTGAGCTGATTGCATTTAGTGCTCACTGAAGTGCATTAAAGGGCTTATTTTGGTCTTTTCTCCAACTTTGCTTGATTTTTTTTGGTGTCAGGAGTGACTTGAGAAACTGCAAGTTGCTCCTAGTGTGAGAGAATTTGCTGTCTGAAAGGGGATGCCCAGATGTTTTGATGTTTTTACCATCCTTCTGGGAGATTTCTCTCATGTCCCCGCATGGAGCTTGAGCCGCTCTCCCTGGGTTGGATTTGAACTGGCAACCTTCAGGTCAGCAACCCAACCTTCAAGTTTGCTAGATGTGCTTTAAACATCTTAATTTGCACTGCAACACACTTTGGCAGTATGCATTTTGTAGCCACCAAATGTTAGTCTAGATGTGCCCCTTGAATCTCCGTCTAATATCTCACTAGCCTAATTCAGACAAAATTTACTTTGAGTTTAAAATAAATCTCATTGATTTCCATTACAGTTGCTTTACTATAACTTTTATGCCTGTGCTTTCCTTTTTAACTTCATCTTTTATGAGTCACAAGAAGACATCTCCCACTCTTTCCTTTTGCTGCTTTTTACACTGAAACAGATAGACAATACCATTTATTCGATAATTTACTTTTAGGAGCTTTGTGGAAAAGGGATTTCAGTACATGTGTCATGTACTCACAACTGCCAAATTCCTTCTATTGAAGTTGTATGAGCCCTGCCTTCATTTTCCCATTAGGTTTCAACCTCCTCTTGTCTTCCTCCTATTCCTATTTTATTGTTATTCACTACTATCAATTCAATTTTGACTTATGGCAACCCTATGAATGAGAATGAATGGGAATGAATGAATGAGAATGAATGGGGCCCCTGGTGGCACAGTGCATTAAAGCGCTGAGCTGCTGAACTTGTGGACCAAAAGGTGCTAGGTTCAAATCCCGGGAGCGGAATTAGCGCCCGCTGTTAGCCCCAGCTCCTGCCAATCTAGCAGTTCGAAAACATGCAAATGTGAGTAGATCAATAGGTACTGCTCCGACGGGAAGGTAACGGCGTTCCATGCAGTCATGCCGGCCACATGACCTTGGAGGTGTCTACGGACAACGCCGGCTCTTCGGCTTAGAAATAGAGATGAGCACCAACCCCCAGAGTCGGTCATGACTGGACTTAACGTCAGGAGAAAACCTTTACCTTACCTATGAATGAGAAACATCCAAAGCACCATAACATCAACACCCCTGTTCAGGTCTTGCAGACTTATCACCATGGCTTCCCTGACTGGATGTATTCATCTCTAATCGAGTTTCCTCTTTTTCTGCTGCCATCAGAACTGTTCTTGCATAAATTCTTATTTGTTTGGTTACTTTTTTGTGTGTGTGGCAAATATTCACTCTGATACTCACGAATATTCAGAGAAATGGGTTTTCTTTTAATGCTTGCCAAAGTAGTAGTAAATATATTTATTATTTAATAATGAAATAGGTCTGTGATTCTTTGATAATATTGTATCTCCTTTGTGAATCAGTGCAATATAGACATTTCTCCTAAGGATCTAGCATCTGTCCTTTTCTGGATATTTCATTACACATAAAGCTTAAATGACTGAATTATCTCTTCCTCAAGTTTCTTATACTCCAGATAGTTCATCTGGACCTAGAGTTCCTCCAACTTGAATCTTTTTAGTTGCCTCAACCAGTTTCATATTTGCCATGGGACCATTCAAACTTTGCTTTTGTTCCAATGCATTTTATCTACTTGTTCCAGGCGCAGCCTATTCAAAAATTCTGCTATTCTGCAATTTTTTTTCTTGCCTCCCCATATAAACTTCTTTAAAACCTCCCCCCAAAAAACTCAGTTAAATGTTTCCATATTGTTAATTACATATTGATCTTCCTTCTTAATCTTTGTAACAAATTTCTTTATCCTTTCCTGTCTCACAGAAGAGACAGTCACTTCCCAAATTATTTGAAAATTCAAAATTATTTTGTCAATGATGCAATAATTTGGCTGTCATTTCTTGGACTGTATTCAATAAGAACTGTTGTTGAAGTACCTTAATCTTTTGTTGAGTCTCTTTATCAAAACATTTCATTAAATTTTCTCTCTAGAATCAGTATCTCACCAAGCAGCTTAAATTTTCCTTTGTGGTTCCATCCCAGAGTCATATTTTTTATATTGTCCTCTAATGTAAGTAATGTATTACCTGCATTCTAAACTACTGTACAGTTTATATCCTAATTTAAATTCCATACAAAAACCTCTTGTAGCATTTCTGCCATCAAAAGTAGATACTAATTAAGTCTCCTTCCTTGAACCTTGCTTGCTCCATTTTCAAAACATTATGGTGAAATTTATAAAACACATCACAAAAATACAATTATACACATTAAACATTTCATCAGAGGGCACCCTACCCAACCAAGATTAACTCAGAAGCTAACTAGGGACTTCATCAGACAGGCAAAATTGCTCGTCTTGTGACATTTGGACATCTCTTCAGGCAGGGAGCCTGCCAGATCTTATCAAATGATGTCAGTCTACTTCTGGCAGGACTCCGTGCCTAAAGAGTGGTCCAAGTGTCACAGGAGGCTGTGCTGACAACACAGGGGGCTTCCCGTGTTGTGCAGACAACAAGGGGAAGCTAGGCAGCAACACTGTAGGATGAGGTGAGGGTCGATGCAGGGTAAAGAGCAATGGGTTCCCCACACCCACTGCCAGATTCGCCATGATGCCTGGTGAATCCCCCTGCTATCACCTGGATAGGTGATCTCAATGTGATGAGATCCTAGGAGTTTCTTGTAACAGTTCTTGTAAGATTTTTTAATATCTTTATAGTCTTAAATATATCAGTAAATCCTGTAAAGATTGATCAGCACAGACGTGTGCAGCTAATTACTGGCCACCTTGCCCCGAGTTCCTGCATGGCTTAAATTGCTGATGTTCCCTCCACCAATTTTTATGCCTCTTTTTCCCCAAGTTTAATACAGATTTCCATATGATACTGAAGTTTTATTGCCATCATTCACTGAGTGATGAAGGAACAAGTGGAAATCATGTGATACAACTTTTGGTATATCAGCTTATATTTCTCTTAAATATTTTGTTACTCCATTCTGTGTTGCTGTGTATATTATCATAAGAGAGTATAATCCTCCTGAGACATTTTGAATGAAGAGAAAAATAGACATGGTAGGAGGAAAAAAGGAGAGGATACTAGTTCTTTCTGTCTTTGTCTCCAGCATTTCGCCCACATGAAAAAGAAAATTGAAGAAGAGAACCATTTCCTATCCTTTGAGTTTCATCACAATGGGGATGTAATTCTTCAACTATCTCATCCCCACAAATGGTTTTCACCATTTTAGCTCCACCAAGGGAGAACATGAATATTTCTATGCAGTTTTCACCTGGTATTGAAACTTCCTGGTACTTTGGAAAAATTATTTGTATGTTTTGTACAATTTTATGGAAGTGCCTCAACTGTTTTGATAAGTTAATGAAATTCTTTTCCAGAATTAATAGTTCCCAGTACACACACAATTTCCATGTAAAACCCCTCTATATCTGGGTAGAATAATTCACTGAAAGACTACAAGAGGTGAGAATACTAGATTTAAAAAATCTTGTATCTACATTATTTTATCTGTTCAAGTTTCCCAAGAGTCAAGAAAGTCATTTCTCAGTCACAAAATGAATTATGGAGATTATTATTTCATTCCTACTCCACAATATCTGAATTATTGAACCTCCAGGATACAGATTTCATGAAAAACATTCATAGAGAGAGAGTCTTCTCTACAAAAATCCTCAATTCATGTGAAAATAGTGGTGGAAGCAGTGGTGGTGCATAGTCCCACTTCACATACCCCACATCCTTAAAAGCTTAATATTGCTCATGTTCCTAGTATGTTTATCCCCCTTGATGGATTGTCACCTTGTCGTGGTGAGGGGGCTTGCGTGTTCCAATGAACCTGCGGGCACAACCACGGGAGTCACACACTCCCAGGAGTGGCCACAGGGGAGGATCCAGACCAAGAACAATCCGAAGACCCAAAGACCTCAATGGCGGAGCAGGCGGAGGATAACATGGTACATGTTACAATGGCTGTGAAGGCAGAAGAAGGCTGCAACAGACTAAGAAGTCACTCTTGGTGTGTTAATCACACCACTGCTGGGACCTCACTCTGTGAAGACTGTGTTGACCGGCCGTGCACCGACCTCCACACATTAAAAAAAAAAATCACGCACAGGCGTCTTCCAAGAAATGGAGGATCATCATCCTCGAACTACGAGGGATCACCTAAGGTAAAGTGTGTTTGTGGATACTTATTTCTGCATGGCAAATTAATGTTTTAGATTTCTATAATAATTTCCAAAACTGCATATGAAAAAAAAATTCTAGGAGAGATTACATAAGAAAACAATAACTTAGAAGTTGGATTGGGCTGGATGGTGAACCTGTTTTTTCTGAATCCAGAAGGCTTCTTTTAATTTTAAACATGTTTGTTTGTAATTCCACTGGGAATCACATCTGTTACTTGTAATCCTGTACTTTGGTGGTGTCTGTGGTGTTAGATTCTAATTCCTTAAAATGCAGCTGTGCATTTGAGATATTTTCATGCTGTGCAAATAGTAAGGGATCCCATAATTCTACAATGTATGTGTATTTTTAAAAAATTGAGGGATAACTGTAACATGGATTTTAAAAAATCATCTATTTCTCCATATTTTATGGGTCCACTTGAATAGACTTGTGATGATTATTTTCTCAGTTCACAAAGCACCATTATCTTTTCTAATCCCATAATTATGTTTTCTTCAGAAATAAGAACTCCAACATTCAGTGGAGTTTTCCAGTAGTACATTGATGTGCAATTAGGTGTGTAAATATAATTAGTGAATCCTCTCTCTCTCTCTCTCTCTCTCTCTCTCTCTCTCTCTCTCTCTCTGTCTCTCTCCACCCCCCCCCCACCCCCCGGTAATAAATATAAAGCAACATTCTAGCCAAAATGGCCAACTGCTATAAGCTTTCTCATCCTTCAGTAAGAGAAATGTAACGTCTGAAGCATTTTTGTAAGAGTTGTTGGGTTTTTCTTGGAACTTATGAAAAAAGTTTTGTTTTTGTGGAAAAATGAAATGCAAAGAAAAAAACAAACAACAAGGTTTCTGTACACTTTCCCCCTCAGAAGCAAAAATCAAAATTTTAGATTATGTCAGAATGTACTAAAGTGTTTAACTTTTGCAATGAAAGCATCAATTTCCAGATGGAAGGCAGTCCCGACAGTGGTTGGCTTGATGTGTCTTCCTTTTGACATGTTTCTATCTTTCACCCTCCATTTATGTTGATTCAAATTCCACAGCACTGTTAGTGACAGCTGACTAGTTAGTCCACACAAGGGAAAGGGCTTCCCAGTTCTCAGTGTCTATGCCACAAATTTTAAGGTTAGCTTTAAGCCCATTTTAAAATCTCTTTTCCTGTCCATCAACATTCTGTCTTCCATTGTTGAGTTGTGATTACAGTAACTGCTTTGGGAGACAGTGATCGAGCATTTGGACAACGTGGCCAGTCCAGCGGAGTTGATGGCAAAGCATCATCACTTCAGTGCTGGTGGTCTTTGCTTCTTCTAGCATGTCCACCTGTTTTCCAAAGAGATTTGCAGGATTCTTCAGAGGCAATGCTGATGTAACCATTCCAGGAATTGAGTGTGATGTCTAATGATAGTCCATGTTTCTCAGGTGTATAACAGAGTTGGGTAGACAATAGCTTTTTAAACAAGCATCCTGGTATACCTATGAATGTCCCAATCCTCAAATACTCTCTGTTTCATTAAAAAAAATGCTGTACCCTCAAAGCTCAGATGGTGTTGTATTTCAGTGTCAATTCTGACTTTTATGTAGAGGTGGCTGCCAAGGTAGCAGAAATGGTTAACATTTGCTAACATTACATCATTAAACTGTATTTCTGGCATTTCTAAGCACAGGCTACATTATCACCAGCATATCGGAGTTCTATAACAAACGTTGTTGTGACTTCGTTTTGGCTTTCAGTCTGCTGAGGACAAATAGCTTGCAATTTGTCCGATAGAGTATTTCATGCCGGTAGGAAGCTTTCCATCAACAAGGTGCAGTATAAAAGTGATGAAGGTGGAAAATAGGGTTTGGTCAATAACACTTCCCTGTTTGACACCTGATTCCACCTTAAATGGGTCACTTTGGGAGCCATTCTAGTCCAAGACTTCTGCCATCGTGTCATCATAGAAGAGCTGCAGGATGTTCACGAATTTATCAGGGCATCAGATTTTTAGAGGGATGGTCCAGACAGCATAGTAATTCACAATGAATGCCATGTAAAGAGGTTGATTTTGTTCCCTGCATTTTTCTTGGAGCTGTTGTGGAGTAAAGATCATATCCACTGTTTCTCTGGAGGGGCAGAAGCAGTTCTGGCATGATGTTTTCTGAGATAGGCAGAAGGCGATTTGCAAGGATTCTTGAGAAGATTTTCCCAGAAGAGGTTAGAAGGGATATACTTCAATAGTTTCCACAGTCTTTTCATTCCCCCTTTTTGAAATAGGAGATGATGGTGGCATCCTTGAAGTCTGATGGGATTTTCTTGGTCACCCATAATTCTTCAGGGAGCTAGTGGAGTGGTCAGGTCCACCCTCTTTAAAGATTTCAGGAGGAATTCCATCAGGTTCATTGGCTTTCTTATTTTTCATTTGGCTGATGGATTTACTACCTCCAAACTAGGCAGTGCTGCAAGCTCATCCCTGGTTTGTTGCTGTGGGATTTGCGATGGCACCTCTTTGGCCATGTTAGAGCTGTGCTTAAGGAGGTTATGGTAGTACTCCATTCTTTTGAATGTAGTGCAATTGATTTTTTATCCTTCAGATGTTTGGTTCCATTTGATGAAAGTACAGGTTGTATGCCATGATTTGTTGGGCCATACATGATCTTTGTGGCTATAAAGAATCCCCATGAATCATGGACATCTGCAAAGTGTTGGATTTCTTGAGCCTTTTTTGTCCACCAGATGTTCTTGAGTTCTCTGGTCTGTCTTTGGTCCTCAGCTTTTGCATTAGTGTAGATATTTTTCTTAGCAGCGTATTTTGTGTCTTTGCCATATTTAGAAGGCTTTTCTTTTCTTAGCAATTAACTGTTGGATCTCGTCATCATTTTAATCAAACCAGTCTTGATGTTTCTTAGTTTGGTATCCAGTGGTTTTTTCACAGTTTGCGATGATATCCTTTGATATATAAAAATTATATCTCCTACAGCTTTAGCTGAACTGTTGAAGAATTGTCAGCAGAAAGAGTTCTTATGTGGTGAGTGCAAGGTTCTAAGGACTATGGTGGATCAGTGTCAAAGGGACGGGTTCTCTTGCATTCTAATATGACATGTGGAAGTTTGCTAAATAAAGTGCCCAGTTGAGGAAATACCTGTCCTGAAGTGTATTGTTTTAGCAAGTGCAGTAAAACTGTCAACGGTTTTAACACTTGTAGCAGATTCTCTTAAGGCCTGGTGTTCCATAACAGGTGTTCACTTTATTTTTATGTTATTCTACTTTTGGGGGGTAATGTTAACTGTATCATTTGTCTGCCTCTTCTGAAAATTGCATTCTCCTTTCTATAATTTGAGCCACTTGTGATATCCCATGCTGTGCCAGTGGTCGTTGGAGTGATTGTTTTGTTTGAAGTGGAACCATTACAGTGTCAGCTGGATGATGTTAATCATACTTCCAATTTGGGAGCAGGACTGCTTGTGTCTTCAAAGAAAGATCAGCAAAAACCTTTTAGTTATTTGCATGAGGAAATACAGCATTGTCATAGTTGGTATACATGCATTCAAATGCATTTATACTTAAAACTGAACCAAATAGATTTCCATTAGACTACTTTGAAGGTACAGTAGAGTCTCACTTATCCAACACTCGCTTATCCAACGTTCTGGATTATCCAACACATTTTTGTAGTCAATATTTTCAATATAATGTGATATTTTGGTGCTAATTTTGTAAATACAATAATTACAACATAACATTGCTGCATATTGAACTATTTTTTCTGTCAAATTTGTTGTATAACATAATGTTTTGGTGCTTGATTTGTAAAATCATAACCTATTTTGAAGTTTAATAGGCTTTTTCTTAATCTCTCCTTATTATCCAACATATTCGCTTATCCAACATTCTGCCGGCCCGTTTATGTTGGATAAGTGAGACTCTACTGTATATCAATCCAAAACAACAAATGTAGGCAACCAATTTGAAGCAGCCTTTTTGTGATATTTTTCTTCCAAGCTTCTATTGTCTTTGCAGGAAACTTCCTTGATTTCCATGGCACTCAGACATGATGTGATGGATCTTTAGAGAGGTAATTCTCCTCCTTTCTACAGAGCTCCATCACGTCATTTATGAATGCCATGGAGCTACAGGGAAACTTCTTGGTAACCATGCTGTTTCTGCCATTTTGAGATGAAAAGGGCTGAGCGGAGGGGGGCACTGCCATCCCATCTTCCCAGGTTCAAGTAGCAGAAAATGGCTGTGGAGACTGCCATTGGGGATCATGCATGGTGATCCCCAATAGCAGTTTCCAAAGCCATGGCACCAGTACTGGTCAGATCTTCTTGGAAGAGTCAGAGCATTGCTGTTGTGTTTTTTAAACCAGGAATAAACCTGGACTAAAAATTTTATTCTGGGTTAAATTACATTAGTGTAGTATGTCATTCCCCCCTTCCCAAGCTAATTTGGCAACTACACTACATTGTCTGAGGGGAAGTGAGTTAGGAGAATCTCATCCCCTGGCATCACTTCCATGCCAACATGCCAGCACAGAGGTAAAACAAATGCATTGCTTTAGGTAAGTGGTAAAACTATGATCTAAAGCTATGGAAGGGTTTTCCTGTCAATAGCAGGGGATGGCTTTATTGTGCGGCAGTAGTAGAACAGTTGGTGTTGTGCAATAGGAACTGTCGCCAAACATGATGATCCAATTTCAATACTAGTTTGTCATGATTTTGCAATAAAATACCAAGTTGTGTTTTTTCTTCTTTTTTAAAAATGTTGCATTTTCATTAAGTTGAAATGTTTAGCAAGAGTGCTCCATTTACTTCTTAGCTATCAAAGTACTTCTCCCTCATCATATTTTTCAAGTTCGTTTGGACATACATCCAAAAACACACACTTGGGTGTGTGTCCAATCTGATATATATGAGAGTAGGCAAGATAACGCTAATTAGGCAAAGAAATCCACTCTCTGGATTACTTTTTAAAAGCCTATTCTTTGGTATTGGTGTATTGTAAGGCAGTTCAAATTGGAACCCTCTGGATGAGATTGTGTACCAACATTTTCGGAAAGGAGGAAACTGGGAGAAAAATCTTTATACATTCCACTTCTTGCTGAGAATATTTGTAAAAATTATTTTTTTAAGCATTCTGATGATCTTTTGAATAAAATTCTGAGAACAGCAGACTCAGTCATTGCCAACATGGCAAACATGCATTCTAGCTGGATCCATCCACTTTGTGTATATGCCTTTATTTAAAACTACTGTACTTTGCTCAACATGAGCTGTTTTATTGAGCTGTTCTACCATGTCATCTATACGCAGATGATGTCCAGCTCTGTCACTCCTTTCCACCTGTCACTAAGGAGGCTGTTCAAGTCCTGAACTGGTGCTTGGCCACTGTGTCAGACTGGATGAGGGCAAACAAACTGAAATTGAATCCAGACAAGACAGAGGTCCTCCTGGTCAGTCGTAGGGCCGAACATGGTATAGGGTTACAGCCTGTGTTGGACGGGGTCACACTCCCCCTGAAGACACAGGTTTGCAGTCTGGGGTTCTCCTGGACTCATCACTGAGCCTGGAACCCCAGGTCTTGGCGGTGGCCAGTGGAGCATTTGCACAACTAAGATTTGTGCGCCAGCTGTGCCCGTACCTTGGGAGGTCTGACTTGGCCATGGTGGTCCACACTCTGGTTACATCCCGTTTGGACTACTGCAACACTCTCTATGTGGGGTTGCCTTTGAAGACGGCCCAGAAGCTCCAATTAGTACAATGGGCAGCAGCCAGACTAATAACTGGGGCAGCTTACAGGGAGCGTACCACTCCCCTGCTAAGCCAGCTCCACTGGCTGCTGATATGCTACCGAGCCCAATTCAAAGTGCTGGTCTTGATCTATAAAACCCTAAACAGTTCTGGCCCGATCTACTTGTCTGAACGTATCTCCTCCTATGAGCCAGGAAGATCCCTAAGGTCATCTGGTGAGGCCCTGCTCTCAGTCCCGCCTGCCTCGCAAGCGTGGCTGGTGGGAACGAGGGACAGGGCCTTTTTGGTGGTGGCTCCTTGGCTGTGGAACACCCTCCCCAGAGATATATGGCAAGCCCCAACCCTTTTGAGCTTCAGAAGAGCCCTAAAAACATGGCTATGTGCTCAGGCCTTTAACGAATAAACGACAAAGATGACCCGGACTGTTTTATGGCTAAAGCATGAGGATTGTGGATGAACGGATTTAACCATATGTATTATATTTTTATATTGTATTGTTTTTAATGGATGTTATATATTGTTATGATTTTAACTATGTGTCGGCATCGAATTGTTGCCAATTGTGTAAGCCGCCTTGAGTCCCTTCGGGTGAGAAGGGCGGCATATAGATATTGTAAATAAATAAATGGAAGCAGACGGCTGTCAATACATTATGCTGTGTTCTCTTTTCTCTCAGGATTATTTGTAAAGAATGGCACTGCAAGAGAAAAATTGAAAATGTGCTCCTGATGGGGTCTGGACCTCCTCTTACCATTCTCTGTATACAATTTTTAGCCTCATAACATCTCTGTTAGCTTCTGAAATTATCTGTTCACAAAGACTGTTAGGAGACTGGGAGAGCATTAAAAAACAGCATATGTAGTATATACACCTGTGTTTTTGTCATCCTGTTTCTTCCTTATCATGATTTGCCTTCTCCAAATATAATCACCAGCACCATTAGATTACTTTCATTTTTCCTTCTCTTCAGTTACATTTGCAAGATGGAGATTAATCTTCTTTTTCCAATGTAATGACTAAGAAGGCCTTTGACCTTCTCACCCACAAAATATACCCCTGATGCTACTCACATTAAGATTTACAGGCCATTGTGGAGGCCAAGCTGTGCTATTTTTGGTACTACAGTAGAGTCTCACTTATCCAACATTCGCTTATCCAACGTTCTGGATTATCCAATGCATTTTTGTAGTCAATGTTTTCAATATACAGTAGAGTCTACTTATCCAAGCCATTTTTGTAGTCAATGTTTTCAATATATCATGATATTTTGGTGCTAAATTCATAAATACAGTAATTACAACATAACATTACTGCGTATTGAACTACTTTTTCTGTCAAATTTGTTGGATAACATGATGTTTTGGTGCTTAATTTGTAAAATCATAACCTAATTTGATGTTTAATAGGCTTTTTCTTAATCCCTCCTTATTATCCAAGATATCCGCTTATCCAAGCTTCTGCCGGCCCGTTTAGCTCGGATAAGTGAGACTACTGTATCGTGATTTTTTGGTACTAAATTCATAAATACAGTAATTACTATGTAGCATTACTGCATATTGAACTACTTTTTCTGTCAAATTTGTTGTATAACATGATGTTTTGCTGCTTAATTTGTAAAATCATAACCTAATTTGATGTTTAATAGGCTTTTCCTTAATCTCTCCTTATTATCCAACATATTCGCTTATCCAACGTTCTGCCGGCCCATTTATGTTGGATAAGTGAGATTCTACTGTATGTTGTATGATGCTTCCATGAAAGAGCCAGGTCTGGTTACAAAATAAGTAATGAAGGATCGTTTTGCAAGATTAACCAGACCCTCTTAGTTAGTATTGGTTTGTTATAGATAATCTTCAACTGGTTTTAATATTTTCTATGACAAATGTATAGTGATAGACCCAACATCCACCCTGCTCTATCTCACTACCATAGCCCCAAAGGAGAGAAGAGATAGATACAACTTCATCATGCCTAAGCCCCAAAAAAGGTGAAAGGCCCCACTCTATTCCAGCTGCCATTGCCCTGCCTATGGAGAGAGAGAAAAAGAGGCAGCCACAACTCAATCATGCCTAGGCCCAGAAAAAGGCACTCTAGTCATCCCAGCAGCAATTGCCTTGTCCACAGAGGATAAATAAGAAGAGACAGTATCTGTTGGGATTAATTCTTTCCCACACTGGTATCCCCTTTTCATTTTGTATTATGCCATATCTGAAATTATGAGGGTAGGGTCTGCAATCTTGGTTTGTCTGTTTGTTTTTTGGTTTTCAAAGTGCCATATACACCGATGGTGCTATATAGGTAAATACAGTAGAGTCTCACTTATCTAACGTAAACAGGCCGGCAGAATGTTGGATAAGCAAATATGTTGGATAATAAGGAGAGATTAAGGAAAAGCCTATTAAACATCAAATAAGGTTATGATTTTACAAATTAAGCACCAAAACATTATGTTATACAACAAATTTGACAGAAAAAGTAGTTCAATACACAGTAATGCTATGTAGTAATTACTGTATTTACGAATTTAGCACCAAAATATCACAATGTATTGAAAACATTGACTACAAAAATGCGTTGGATAATCCAAAACGTTGGATAAGCGAGTGTTGGATAAGTGAGACTCTACTGTATAAATAAATAAAACACCCTATATCATTCTGAAGAAAACATCCATGATTGGAATATCAGTAGAAGTGTCCTATTCCATTATGGTTTCACTAAATAGTGTGAACACATTGTGTTGATTATGCTTGTGTTGGAAAGAGGACATTTATTTTAATTCTATCCATTATAACCTGGAATTTAAATTCACATTACCTTTTGTACACTGCATTACATAAATTGACTAAAAGTCTTACCAGAATGCAGATGAAAAGTCGGGCTCACTTGATTATTTTAAATCTTGGCATAGAAAGAAATACCTGCACAAATTCTGGAATTTTTCACTCACTATGGACCTCATCACATGTAGTCTGAGAAGCCAGCTTTGTGCCCTTACCATCATTGGTTGTGGCATCCCTTCCCATAATGTTTCCGTGGTGACTCTGGCTTCTTCCCACATCCTCTCTGGCTTCTCCCATGAGGAGTCAGGTGTACAGTCAACACAATGCTACCAGCATGTTGTGGACACGGAGCCCAATGGAGCCCCTCTGGAAGTAGCCATGTGTCATCTGATGGGCTCCAGTGAACTCAGTGCTGGAAGCATGCCAGCAGTGCCAAGAAGCAGGGAGAGGAAACTTCTTGGTCTCCATCTGATGAGGTTGCAAGTGAAAAAAACCCAGGCTAGAAACAAAGGTCTCCACACAGAGCCGGCCCTAGGTATTTTTCAAGTGTAGGCGAACAGAATTTTGCCCCCCCCCCCCAAAAAAAAAAACAATAGCTGAAAAATAAAAGCGTTGGATAAGCAAAAAATGTTGGATAATAAGGAGGTATTAAGGAAAAGCCTATTAAACATCAAATTACATTAAGATTTTACAAATTAAGCACCAAAACATCATGTTTTACAACAAATCAACAGAAAAAGCAGTCTCGACTGAGCCCCCGTATGTTTGGCGCCCGAAGCGACCGCTTAATTTGCCTCATTGTTGGACCAGCTCTGTGTCCACAGAAGCACATATACACTGGAAAGGTGCAAGAAAATTTGTTTTGCAAATACAATCTAAAAGCTAAACCAATCTACTCCCGACCCCACACAAACATTACTCCATCATAATAACTGAAGCCCCATCTACACTGCTGTATAATGCAGTTTCAAACTGCATTATATGGCAGCATAGATGCTACCGGAATCTTTCTTTCAAACTAAATGCTAATTTTAAGAAACAAAAACAAATAGGTGAATGATGATTATTATTTTTCAGAAAATATTTAGGAGAAACAGATAGTTCAGCAGTGATTGTTAATGATTTGCTGTTTTCTCAGGTGGGCTGGCATTACTTTGCTGTATTTCAGCTATTCTACTCCTTCCGAAGGTCTTCATTATTTCTTTGTATTCCTCAATATGTACTCTTTAAAAAGCTAACTCAAATAAAATGATTTTTTTTGAAAAAATCAATACCAGTTTGAAGCTCCTTTTTTTTAATTGATCCCTTCTTATAGCGAAACCACAAAGAGCCTAAAAGAAGGCCACCATAAGGCTTATTTTAAAATGTTGATGTACATTGACTGAGCAGCCCATCATGCACACAGGTAGTTACTAGCTATATGTGTAGTGTAGCTAGAAAGCCTGCACTTTACCAGCAATGTTTCAGTTTCCTGTCAATATGATTTACTGCTGTTTTATAACTGTACCAGAGTACCATATTTGCCAAGTCAAAAATGAATGGTGTCCCTTCCACCATTTGTTTGACATCTATGCATGGTTCTATCAGCTTGCCTCTTCTTTCCCATCTCTTTCTTTATTGGTGACCACATCTATTGTGCATGTGCCTTCAATTCACCTGTCAACATAATAATAATAATAATAATAATAATAATAATAATAATAATAATAATAATAATAATAATAATAATAATGACTCTGGCAGAAACCAGTGCAGGTGGTCCCGGTGGTGATGGGCACATTGGGTGCTGTGCCAAAAGATCTCAGCCAGCATTTGGAAATAATAAACATTGACAAAATTATGATCTGCCAACTGCAAAAGGCCACCCTGCTGGGATCTGCGCACATCATCCGAAAATACATCACACAGTCCTAGACACTTGGGAAGTGTTCAACTTGTGATTTTGTGATATGAAATCCAGCATATCTATCTTGTTTGCTGTGTCATAAAATAATAATAATAATAATAATAATAATAATAATAATAATAATAATAATAATAATAATAAGCTGAAAAGCTGATAAGGAGAAGACCTGGCTCTGGCTCACAAATGGGACCCTGAAGAAGGAGACAGAAGGCCTGATCCTTGCAGCCCAGGAGCAAGCCATCAGGACAAATGCAATTAAGGCCAAGATCGAAAAATCAGCTGATGACCCAAAATGCAGACTGTGCAAGGAAACAGATGAAACCATTGATCATATCCTCAGCTGCTGTAAGAAAATTGCACAGACAGACTACAAACAGAGGCACAACTATGTGGCCCAAATGATTCATTGGAACTTATGCCTCAAGTACCACCTGCCAGCAGCAAAGAACTGGTGGGATCACAAACCTGCAAAAGTATTGGAAAATGAGCACGCAAAGATACTGTGGGACTTCTGAATCCAGACTGACAAAGTTCTGGAACACAATACACCAGACATCACAGTTGTGGAAAAGAACAAGGTTTGGATCATTGATGTTGCCATCCCAGGTGACAGTCGCATTGACGAAAAACAACAGGAAAAACTCAGCCGCTATCAGGACCTCAAGATTGAACTGCAAAGACTCTGGCAGAAACCAGTGCAGGTGGTCCCGGTGGTGATGGGCACACTGGGTGCCGTGCCGAAAGATCTCAGCCGGCATTTGGAAACAATAGACATTGACAAAATCACGATCTGCCAACTGCAAAAAGCCACCCTGCTGGGATCTGCACGCATCATCCGAAAATACATCACACAGTCCTAGACACTTGGGAAGTGTTCGACTTGTGATTTTGTGAAACGAAACCCAGCATATCTATCTTGTTTGCTGTGTCATACAACGTCGTTGTGTCAATAATAATAATAATAATAATAATAATAATAATAATAATAATAATCTTGTAACCCACCTCTATCTCCTCGCAGGGACTCAGGGCGGCTTACAAATGCAATAAGGTAACAACATGAATTTAATAGGGGGAAAAAATATCCAAACAGCTCTGCCCATTCTTTCGCCTTAAATACAGCCTACAACACCTGTTATTCATTGGTGGTCTTCCATTTGAGTCTAAACTAGTATAGACACGGTTTGATTTCCAAGATCAGACACGATTTAGTGCTTTTAGAGTATTTAGACTCCACATCTATTGCCGTTCACCAAATCTCTTTTCTTGAGTTTCCCTATTTCCTTCACTTCCAACATGTCCATATTATACCACAAGACAGTGTATGCTGGACTTTCCCTTGCTTCTTCCTGTTTTGCTGTATTGTCTGTTGCACTTGATGAAGTGACTTTATACTTGCCACTGTGTGTTTCGAAGTGGAAAAACTCCCATCACGGATAGTCAGGCAGGTAATAAAGGTGGTAGGCACAACATAGGTAAGAAAAATCTTTCAATCCATCTTGCTGTCTGCAAAATGGCCTCAAAATTGCATTGGATTTTCTTTGGGATGAAATATTCTAAGTTGTTGTTTTTTTAAAATGAAAGATATAATCAACATTATTCATATTTACACATAGGTTTCAATTTCTGGGAAACATTATGTTCAACTAGCAGACTAAATAAGCACTTACAAGAGAGTCACATAGCTCATAAGAATGGTTAATTTAGCCTTTAATCCATTATTCTTTCTTCTGCAGTAGAAGTGCCTCATGTGTAATGGGTAGAAATAACACTCCATTGTTTATGTGGTATGGTTCCTTATGGTACCAATATGAAGCAAATCGGTTATTATTCTTCATTTTACAAATAGATACTCTAGGCTGAGATATGCAATACTATTATTTATTATTATTTAATACATTTATATCCCGCCCTTCTCACCCCAAAGGGGACTCAGAGCGGCTTACAAATTAAATTGACATACAATATATTATATTATTAGCATAGCACAATACTGACAATAAATTACCATATTGTACTGTATCTATATATTGTAATTTCATTAATAATATTACATGTAATATAATTAATATTATTATATTTTATGATTAGTATTATATTGTATTGCTAAAACTATGCTAAAAAACAATTTTTTGTCCTATTTAAACTTCCTTGGCTTCCCTCAGACAGTTCCATCCAAAGGAAGAATGTTTTAATAATAATCACATCAGATGAAATCTGATGAGAATTTTAGTGGAAGGTGAAGAACAGAGATGGAAGGAAAATTTATTTCATTCCCAAATAATACAAATTTACCAGAATTTATCTTCACAGCCTTATCTGACTAGAATGCACTTGCCATTTGGTATTCAAACTTACCTGGATTTTGCAATAATCTTTGAACTAAAACTGCAAACAAAAGTGTAAATTACAGGGGAATAACAGCACAAGCAGCAAACAAATGGAAAACACTTTAAAGGAATAAAATTTTAGTAGAATTACAAATGAAATGTGTACATTAACATAAATAACTACAAACATAAATAGCTACAGAATTCCCTACAAATTTCAACAAGGATCAAATACAAAGTGATGCCAAAAAGGGACAAAATGAAATGGAGGCTAGAAAAATAAGGGAATGATGCCTATTGTAATCTTATCAATGGAAATGGCAGGGTCTTGATCTCCAGCTCTACATCACCCTGAAACCACAACAATTTTTGTACTTTTTACCAGGAAAGTCTAATGGAAGAAATGCACTCATGTTCAACTGAACACATTATAGAAGTAAGGATGCTGCCTTGTGAATTTTTAAATCACATGGAGGTCTATAAGCACATTTACTTGAATGGGATTATGTTTCCTCTTCAGATCTTAAGCTTAAGGGAAATATGAGTGGAGGAGACAGAGCTTCAGCACATATCACTGTTCTGTCTAGGGACATAAATATTGAACACCTGAACAGGGCTTGAGAAAAGCCAATGGCAAATTCACACATTTCCAGTGAGTAATCTCCTGGAGGAGTTTCACGACATTTGTAGAGCTTTATTTGGCTTTCCTCAAATGTTCGGCCTAGAGAGACCCTCCCTTAAATATCTGTCTTGAATTTTATTATAGCCATTGGAGCTTGGGGATGAGACAGGATATTAAGCATTATTTGTCCTAGGATTTGTAATGTGTGTGGCTATTCCATGATTCAGATCAGTTCTGAATGTCTCACTCTTAGTCTTCATTGTCCACCTCCTGTTTTCCATTCAAGGTCTGGGAAGATTAGAACATTTTGTCTGTGGTTTTGAACAGGAACATAATCACAGAACTGAAGTATCAAAACATTTAAAGTATCCAATGAATCCTAATTACTGTTCTGAAGAACTCTAAAAAAATAAGATAATCCACGATTCAAGTACATGAAATTCATTTCTTAACTTTGGCATTAAATTCACTGGCCAATGCCAGTTTTAGGAACATTAACAACAATGACTGAAAAATGAACAATGTGACTTTCTGCTCCTTGGCACTTTGAACCCCAGGCTGTTACTGAGCTTTGGAATGGTTATGGAACTTCTTACAACTGCCCATCAATTCTGTTTTAATCTGTTTAGCACCAGAACCCGTGGAACCCCAAGCACATCTAATTTATTCTGGGCTATATTCACTGATGATGGCATTTTATTTCACAGGTTCAATATGATAGCTTTATACATGTATATTAAGTAAAGAGGGCAACAGGCTGACTTAACCACATATGGTATGCTTGACAGTAACACGGTGCTGTAAGGATGACAGATGGTACAATTACATATTTCTGAATGAGGAAGTAACCTTTTCTTAACACACACACATAGATACACAAAACTCATAAAAGAAATGGAATATGCTGGGATTTTAAAAAAATATATTTTTGCATTACCAGTAGATAATAGCTTTTGGAAGGATGCCTTTTGAAATATTGCCACACAACATGCAGTAACCGATTATATAGACCCCATCTACACTGCCATATAAAATCAAGATTGTCTGCTTTGAACTAGAATGTGTGTCAGTGTAATCCAGTTCAAAGTAGATAATCTGGATTTTATATGGCAGTGTAGATGAGGTCTTAGTTTCAGAGTGTGTAAAAAAGTCAGTTCTCAATGGAGACCGTAAATTATGTGTGCCTATAAGTGTTCTAGATCTCGATGAGGAGATTATGCAGTGAGAAACCAAGCATGTGAATATTCTGGATCTTTCAAGATGGGTAATTCTGCCCTCCCCCTCCTCCCCATCAATTCTTACCATCATTGGCCCTTGGTTATGATTGTATCTGTCACCATCAGTTTTCAATGACCTGGTAGAAAAGCCTACTCCAAGCAAAGGCTTGTAGAAAAAGAGAAGAATGCAAGAAAGCATTCCACTTGGGAGGTGAAGCAAAAGAGACTCATAGGAGTCATATGTGATTGATTTTTAATGGTAAACATTTTTGAGAATTACTGGGATGGCCATTGGAAAAGATTATTGAAATTGGAGCACTACTGATTTTTTGATACAGTACTTTTTTATGGTTTGCCTAATTTATTTAGTGGCTTGAAAAAAATAGGTACTTTGTTAAAATCAGGCTTCATAATTCTCAGTATTTGTTCTGTGGGAAGGAATAACATTAAAAACAACCACCACAGGTTTGTTTTTCTTCCTGCTGGGTTGGTGAGTTCATCATCTCACTGAGTTCTAATTTTCATGGTAGCTACTATGGGGGGAAAGGGTTTATATGACATCTTTCCAGTACTAACAATTACATTTTAATCACTGGTTGTGTGTTAAAGAGTAATGACAAAATATGTGATTGTAAATTTGCATTTGTGTTGACAAGTGCTGATAAGTGTATGTTTTTGATACAAGTGGAATAGATATTCAAGCAAACTCATAACATTGAATGTAAGGTCAAGGCTTATTTCTGCTATAAAATGCTAGTTTGTGTGTGTTTTTGAGGAATAGGGATGTGAACCTTTATTTTATTCCCTGCCTCTTTCCTGATATAGGGACTCAAGGCAGCTAAAAGAAAACATGACACAATACAATTAAAACAGATCAAAATATGAATATAAAAACAACCCAATTAAATCTGTGTTTCATGGATCATAAAATATTAAAATACAGTCCCCCAAAATCCTTCTCACGCCTTTCACAGCAACCACTTTACATCATTCATATTCTCTTGATGCCAGAGGTACATTTTCTCTTGCCTGAAAAATACAAACAGTGATGGGGGGCATCCTAGATTCTCTGGGGAAGGAATTCCAGACTCCGGGAAAGCCATCAAAAAAGCTTTCTCCCATATCCCACCAAATGAGCTTGAAAGGCTGGTGGGACAGAGAGAAGAGCTCACTCCAGAAAAATTGAAGTGCTCTAACAGACTCATACAGAGAGATACAATCTTTTAAATAACCTGAACCCAAATGTCTGTGATACTCATGTGTTCCGAGACTCTTTCTTACCAAGAATGGAAGCGGGGGGGGGGGGGGGGGGAGTAAAGGCTTCTTCATTTCCCTTGTGAAGGGTAGGAAAATATCATTATGATAACTTTTAGTGTGTGATCCAAAAGAAGACTTTAAAAGAAGAGAAAATGCATTGCAACAAAACTGGAGCATGACACATGACATGATTTTAGATGCACATTTATTAATAACTAGCTTGGGGACTTGGCGGTACCTGGGTTATTAGAAGAAAGCATTGTTAAGTTTGGTTCAGATCCATTGTTGGCTGGGTTCAGTGTTCTCTGGATAAAGGAGAACTACAACTCTGAGATTCCCAGGGCAATGACCAAAACCAGGCCCATATGCACAGTTAGCCATGTTGGGTCTCTGTGCCAAGTTTGGTCCAGATCTGATGTCAGCTGGGTTCAGTGCTTTCTAAATGCAGGTGAACTACAACTCCCAAAACCAAGGTCCATTCCCCCAACTCCCTGCAGTAAGTTCAATTGGTCATGGGACTTCTCTGTGCCAAATGTGGTCCCAATCCATTGTTGGTGGGGGGGGGGGGTCACTGTTTCTCTGGATGCAGGTGAACTACAACTACCAAAATCAAGGTCCATTCCCACAAACCCCTGCAGTATGTTCAGTTGGTCATGGAGCTTCTCTATGCCAAGTTTGGTCCCAGTCCATTGTCGTGGGGGTCACAATATTGCTGGATGTAAGTGAACTATACCTCTCATCAAGGTCAATTTTCCCCAAATGCCTGTTGATCATGGGGGTCTGTGTGTGAAGTTTGGTCTAGGTCTATCATTTGTGGGGGTGGCAGTGGTCTCTGGAAATGATACTGGAAGTCCTATCATCCATGGCACGTTTGGTCCAGATCCATCGTTGGTTGGGTTAACCATGCTCTCTGGATGTTGGTCAAGTACAACTCCTATAAATCATATATTTTCCCCAAACCTCTTGTTCAATTGCTGATCAATTCCTCTATTTGCTGTGTGCCATAGGAAAGGGTAGGAAAGGGTTAAGGGAAAGGGTTAAGGGTGGGGTCATGCAAATTCCACACCAATGGAGAGAGAAGGAACCCTGGGATATCCAGTCTGGAGGAAAAACAGAACATCTGGGATGAAATTGTCCCCGGATGAAAGCCTTCGCTTGGGTGGGGGGGCAGTATGATGTTTGTGGAGGACATTGGCAGGGCTCTTGTACATGTTCATGGCACTCACTATAACCTGCAATGTCAGTGGAAGGAGGGCCATGGGTGTCTCCCACTCAGTGGGAACTATAGCTGTTTGTGGAGGTGGGAGGCTGTCTGTGTAAGTGGACACCTCCGCCACATACACACATACACATTTTCACTTTTATGCATATCGATTGAAATATTAAAATAGAAATGTAATACAGCATATCTCAACATATTGGAGCAGATTGTGACCTAGTAGTCCACGTCTGCTGTCCTGGTACTCACTGATGACAACTTCTAGGTTGTTGCTCTTGCTTTCCGGTTATAATTGCAGTTGCTTTCCAATTGTAATTACAGTCTTGTACATACCTGCCCACATTCAATGGGATTTATCTCGACATAATGTTAAGCCTTCTCCTGAAAAGTGGATTTATACAGGTTAGTCTTCCAATTAAATGATGTCCTCAAGTACCAAATTGTCTGAAATGATGGAATGTCCAGGTTGCACATACTACCATCCTAAAAGTCATAGAAAAGTAGAAGGAACATCATGTGAACCTAAGGGATACCATCTGTTTTATCTCTTAATTGAGGATAAGATGATGGAAATGGATATCATAATGATAGAATTCTATATATGGTTTAATGTGAGTGAAGCAGCTGGTTTTCATCCCCCTTTCTCAGTACATTTTGCCTTACTATTCATCCAGTTTATATGTCTTTCTATGGACAGGATTCTGTTAAAATACCATAGTGTTAATCAGACTGTACACAGAAATGTCACAGCCTTCTACCATGATTATAGGGGATGTAGAAAGTCCCCGTAATTGAAGAAAATGTTGCAGTTTCTCTCTTTTTATTATATAGTCTTTTATTTAAAAATAGTTGTACTGAGATTTTGGTTTCCCTGGGCAGCCCCGTCTCAGACTCAGTCATTCTAGTGGGAATTTCACATATATATTGTTTTAATCAAAGTATGTGAAATGATACTTTCTATCAGGTGTAGTCATGATCCATTTATTGATTATAAATACTATAGTTATGGGGTGGGTGGGTGGGTGAACAAAGGCATTTCCCACACACCCGAGCAACCCCAAATGAAACTTCCCTTTCTCTTCCCAAATTTCTAGCATTACACTAACTCAACACTTCAGCTGAGAATTTAAAAATAGAAATGCCAACATAACAAATGTAAGATTTCTTGCGAATGAGCCTCACTCTTTGTAATGCTAGAAATATGGGGATTGAAGAAAGATTTCTTGGGGCCAAAACTGTCCACTCACTGAGCATAACACTTTGACCAACGACTGAGAAGAGGAGGTTAAATAGTTTCCTATATATGTGTCTTGTGTTCAGTTTTAGAACGTGTTTAAATGTAGAGACTTCTGAAGCACTGAATTTAGCTATTGATAGAGATCAGATAGTGAGAGTAATTTGTCATCAGAAGTCAAAAGACTCCTGGCTTAGATTTAGCCATGGTTTTTGCAATTCGCTCACCGAAACTGCTCTATTTAGGTATTTAATTTGAATGCATGAAAGTTTAAATGGTTGCTGCATGAAAATTGATAGTTCTATTTAACAGGAATGACTATATGACCACAAATGCTTTAGCATCATAGTTCCAACTGACTTTTCAAAAGGAAAAAAACCCCCAAATGTTTGCATATGCGTCTTGTTTTGTTAGTGTGTGTGTGAATGTATCATAGGGTCCTCTTTTATTGCTTGGTCCAGCAACCTTCATTGAGATATCTTTGAAAAGAACCTGTGTTATTAGATTAGCTTCTTCAGAAAAGAGAGTGTTACCATAGCTTGGCATGTTTTGCAATTTGTTTGGTCTTCCTGCAGGTTTCCTTTGCCCCTATGACAAGAAGACTTCAAAGAAACAGAAAATGTTTATTTTAAAAGATACCATATAAACAGAAATCATCCGTTCTGTCTAAAGAGCCCTTATTAATGTGGCGGCTCCATACCCGGAGTACATGCATATGTCATATTATATGACAAGGCATTGTTTGCTGAACAGCCTTCTGGGTTCAGACAGATGTCACTTCAAATAATCAAGCTTCCAGGTCTAGTGCAAACAATTCCTTTTGACATTAGGTCTGTGGTCAGGAAGTCAGCATATTAATGCAAGCTTTCAAATATTTCCTTAAATTTTGGGTTACTTGCTCTGTTCTAACTGCACTATTTTTCAATGGATTTCTTTCCAGCTGCTGTTGTTCAGAATATATTAAAAACAGCATATTTGCATCCCCCTGAGTCAGATTTTATTTCTTACAGGTTGGTTGTTCTTCCACCTGGAGACAAAAACTTCCTTTTGATGCAGAGTACACACACACACACACACACACACACATCATTCTTAGTGACAAAGGGTCTCTTGATACATTGAGACCTCCCATTGAGAAATGGTGAACAGCTGCAATGTTTTGTTTCATTCTGTAACTTGCAGCTTCTTGTAAAAAAAAATCTTGTACACAAAAAGTCACATTTTGGCATAAAAACATGGCTTTGTGTACAATAATATGAGCAGAAATGTGAAAAAACTCACTGTTTTGCTTAAAGAAACACTCTTTTTTGCTCAAAAACATTTTTGGGGGACAAAAACAAAAAACAAACATAAAAGCAAAGAAATAAATAATTTTTTTAGGGAAAAGCATAAAACCACAAAACCACTCATAAGTTTGCCCAGTATAGAGAAAATGTGTTTTTTGGGGGAAAATGTGCTAAAATAACACAGGTAAACGAAAATGTGCATACGTAGTGTTGAGCTGGTGAATGAATAGATGCTCCAAAAACATCTTCATGAATAAAAAGAAAAGAAATAATTTGTATGTCATTTGCTTGATATTTCAGCATGTGCCTTTCCACTGAATTACTGTAGTTTGTGGTCAGTGAAGGAGAGGCATTTGGGAAATACACTCCCTCCATACACTGATAATCTAAATAGCAAATTGACATTATGTTGGGAGAAAGTGACCTCCATAAAATCATTGAAAATGATGCTTATCATCAGTATCTCTTTGAAAATTGTTGTCTCAAGTATCTTGGAGGATATGGTGGTGAGCAAGCATGCACACATAAGCAAAGTAATGATTTACTATCATGCCTGTGTAAAAAAAACTACTTGCCCTAGAAGGAAATAAATATTTCTGGACCTGGGTTCTTTGTATTCTTTGATCTCCTTTGATGAATAGGCAAGAAAGAGTCTAGTTTGAAAAAACTGTAAGATTTATCAGTGTCCTTTAGCTTCTTCTAATTCTGTTTGTTTAAGCTCCTTGTATTTGTTTGCCTGATTTGTATTTATAATCAGTCTTTGCATTATGTACAGCTATTATACATGAATGACAAATGCCCTTTAGATCACTGGTGGATACAAGATAGATTAGGATTTACTGATAATTCTCTGGGTGATTCACTGTGGATTGGTAAACATTGAGAATGTCCGGCTGTTAAACATCACAAAAGTTCAAGGCATTGTGTGCAGTGTCGTTTTTCATATTTAGAACTTAGGTCTGTGTATTTTCTTTTTAAATTGAGCTGCTAAAATGGAGGGGAGGAAAGACCAGGTCTAAGATATTTCACAAAAGATTGTGAGCTTAGTTCTTCTTTAGGTTTCATGTCTGCCCATTCTTTATGTGTAAGTAGAGAGATCTCTGAACTGCATTGTATTGCACCAAGTTCCAGTTCATCTTTTTATACTAAATGTTAAGTAGATTGGAGAGGCTTAAAGTCTGCTGAGTCCTGTTTTGGATTTCTTGGATCTAAACTGGGGAAGCAAATCAGATGACCCTCCAGATGATGCTAGATTGCA
The DNA here is from genome assembly GCF_035594765.1 of Anolis carolinensis. Classification (NCBI taxonomy): domain Eukaryota; kingdom Metazoa; phylum Chordata; class Lepidosauria; order Squamata; family Anolidae; genus Anolis; species Anolis carolinensis. The sequence goes on from NC_085844.1 coordinate 108,101,838, forward strand.
ACTCCCAGCATTCTTCAACACCAGCTAAAACAGTTAGGATCTTTGTCAATTACAGTCCTACAATATTTGGAAAACTTTACCATTCGTATCTCTTCTATACACCTAAGTAATATGTGGCATAATCCCATATATGTATCTCTAGTGACATCTATGGATATTTACCTACCATAGCCCCAGGTAGATAGATGTAGTCTAGATGGGAGGCCTTGGCTCTGTAGATGCTTTCAACCAACAACTCCTCAAGTGCCACATACTACTCACTCTGGTTATATATAATTGTGGAGGCATAGACAACCTGTGGCCCTCCAGATATTTTGAACTTCAGCTCCCAGAATTCATGATCATTGGACAAGTGCCTAGAGCTTCTGGGAGTTGCAGACTCAAACATCTGGAAGACCACAGGTTGTACAGACCTGTTCTAGGACCTAGCAGACTGCTTTTCAGATCTCAATACTGATGACTACTATATTATCTTTTCTGTCTCCACCTTCATGCCATTAAACACCTAACTCATCTTTCTTATACATGGGAAATATTAGGAAGAATTCTGGTTCTTTGATATATTTTAAAGTGCAGGTTGCAGAAAGTAGCACATACCACTATGATTTGCAGGATACAAGTGTTTTTTCTACAATTACACACACACAGTAACTCTTACCAGATATTTCCCATCAAGTGGAAAGATGGCTGTAGAATTGTCAATAGCAGCCAAATAGGGGCTTTCTCTTAATTCTATGTAAACAGCAGGATGTTGCAAGGCCAGGGGAGGACAAATTCCATCAGAATCTATATCTGCTCCTTCACTTCCACCACTATTGCCCTTTCCCTGCTTCTCCCAGACATCTTCCTTTGCCAATTCCTCATCTCAAATATCTCCCATATTCACAGCTATTTTTGGTGTAGAAACTAGAGGTGTGCATATTTTTGTTTGCCTCATAATTCAGATCAAATTTATTAAATTTTGTACTTACGAGACAATATCCAATATGTAGACGTGGTCTGCACCAAAAATTTAAGAATTGAAACTTACCCCTTACTTTTTTGTTTTTGTTTTTTAAATCTTGGAAGGCTCCCAAAATCAGTTTCCTTTTCAGCACAAGGAAGCAAAACAAAGCCTTAGTGCCTTGCCTTTTCTTTTCTCTAAATTAATGGCATCTCAGCATTAGAAGCAGGAAAAAGAAGGAGCAGTTTTTGCTGGGAACAGCACAGAACTCTGAGAAATGTAGTTTGGGAAGGGAGGAGCTCTATGCCAGAGAATTCAAAAAGCCCTGCCCTAAACTATGATTCTCAGAATGCATCAGCATCAGAAAGCACCAATCAGAGTAGTGGAGAGATTTGTTCCTCCGTAACATCAGCCAGTCAGAGTTCCAATGAATGGTTGAATCTGCAAAAAACAGGACTGATGGATACTTCTAGTAAGTGAATCTCTGTGATAGGCTGGGAATAAATCCCGAAATGGATGGCCTCCATACTATAGAGGAAGCATATTAATTAGTTTAGAGGCTGGATGGCCTTCTGTCAGTAGAGTTTTGATGGTGCCCTTCTGCCTGGAAGAAGGTAGTTGGGATAGACAGCTCTTGAGGGTCCCCTCCAACTCTAGGATTCTATGAAAATGCAGAATTGGTCAATTAGTAGATGTATGAATATTTCTGAAAGTCTGGGGGAATGGTTCCTCCTATCTCCTGTTATTGTATAGAAAGTTCAAGAAGATAGCTCTTGTGTGTTTTTAAAAAATGTTGCTTATAAAAACTGAAAATTCCCCAAAGGTTCATGGATAAGTGAAATGTTCTGAAATTTGGTGCCTTGATGGAGGTAAATGTGTTCTACCATTGTAGCAAGTTTCACTTCAGTAGCTTTAACAATGAGGGAGAAAGGAGCCCCTGAAATTTCCCCAATTATAGGAATTTATGCATGGTTACTATAACAAAATTGTAACAAAATTTCATTTCTCTTGTTTTCGTAATGAATTTTTCATTAAATATACTTTAGAAACACTTTAGAAAAAAATGTCGGCACCCCTAGTTTTGTAATAACTATAGAACCAGTTGTATGGATCACACATCCCTAGTAGGAATCAATGTGCTACCTCTGCACAAACAATTGCCTTGAATACCCTATCCACAAGGAACAGCCAGTTTACAGTACTTTTGAGAGTGTGGCATTTGTGTATTGACAGACCCTAGAAAACCCATGTGGTGACTTCCTTCAGCAAAGGATGGAGAATGTTAGAGGGAAGATGATTCTTCAGAGATGCCTGAGACTTCCCAAAGCAAGTCTATTTGATTGTTTTCCAGACCAGAACTTTCCCAGTAATGCACTTCAGAGCAGTGAAGAGAGTTCTTGATATAAGTGCATGTGTTATTTGCCTTTTCTGGTGCCTTATCACCTGATAGAGCCTCCACAATAGGGAGATCTCTGAAATGTATGTTTAGGGCCCCTTCTACACTGCCATATATTCCAGATTATCAAAGATGATAATCAAGGATTATATGACTCTACACTGCCATTTATTCCAGTTCAAAGCAGATATTCTGGATTTTATATGGCAGTGTAAAAATGACCTGGCCAGTATTAAAGATGTAGCATATCAGGCTCCAACAAATATTTAAATAGCTTGCAAGATGCATGGAAAATATCTCAGTAGAAAGATACTCAAGTATGTTATATACCTTAACCTCAGTTATAGCATTAAAATCATGATTTCCCCTTTTTTCCTGGATACTGTTGACATTGTGTTAAATTGGTCCCATTTCATCCTCATGCTTTGGACCATTTTTCTACAAAAAGAATATGCCATTCTGAAAGAAATATGATAGGAGGTCCCTTGTAGATTGGCTATTCTTGGATTATTTCTCCCTTTGCCACAATGAGTGAATCATTTTGTTTTAGCTTATGACAGATAAATATCCCCTATGTAGTTCACTAAGGTTGGCAAGTTAAAATGTCAAAACTAAGAACTATTGCTATAGCAGTGTATCCCTTGCCTGCCTGCCTACTTGTTTGATTGCTCACTTTCTAAATTTAGGATTCATTTTCTGAGTTCTGTATGAGACATGATGATTTATCATGGTAGTTACTACTGCATGCAGTGGCATTGGGCAAAATGCATGTTCTAGGGCAGGCCTGTACAAGTTGTGGACCTCCAGGTATTTGGGCCTCCAACTCATAAAAGCCAAAGCCAATTCACCCAATGGTCAGAAATTCTGGAATTTGAAGTCCAAAACACCTAGAGAACCACAGATTGGGCATACCTGTTCTAGGGAAAAGCTACGGGGAGATTAACCACTAACCACAAAAAAGAGTTCTGCCTTTCCTCTTCATGTCCCCCCCCCCACACACACACACACACACTCCAAATTACTAGAATTGGCATTAAACTGGCAATGCAGTTGACCATTTAGAAATGTGGTTTAGGCTTCCAAAAGAAGGGTTAGAGAAATTATCATGGGAATGTGAATTCAACACGTATGAATTCTAGATATAAACAATCTTCAGTGTCTTAATTCTTCCAATGCTAGAAATGTGGAGCCTGAAGGAAACATTTCTTTCATAATTCCTATTAAGAGGGGGCAATGCCTGTATTTCTTTCCTTACCCCTAGCTACAACCCTATATGTGTTTGACAGACACCTTCAATTTATTGTGAAGTAATCACTAGTTTAAACGTACTGGGAGGAAAAGTATTTGAAAAATTGAGATAGTCTTAGTTTCTGAACTATATATTTAAACCTTTCTCATTGAGATTTTATAAAACATGAAAAGGAACATTATAGAGATAGAGTGTATTATATTTTGGTTTCTGGCTGCAATGTTTCCACTTCTTCAGGAAAAAGAATGGCTTCTGCTTGCAGGCTGTTTTGACAAGGCATCAAAGGAAAGCACCCATGTGCTGCAAATAAATAAATCTGCATACCATAACATCCAGCTAAAACTTTTAGCCATCAGCGAGTAGTGACAGCTTCCTCTAAGGAAAACAAAGAAAAGAAGGAAAACTTTATCTGAATCACAGATTTCTGGATTCTATACAGGGATTTTCAGTGACTGGCAGACAGCTGGTGTTTTCTATGTCAGGAAGACAGTATAATCCAGTTTGGAAGTGGATTAAAACAAACTGGTTTCACAGTGCAGCACCTATACAAATATCCCAGGAACTGGTTTAATGGTGGGACCATAGTCACAATTTCACTTTGGATCAGAACTGAAATTGCTCTTTTTTTCTTAATCAGGTCACTGAGATGTGCTGATGCACATATCCATGCCTGTTTAAGATCAGTGTTGGACCTTGGCAAGGCACAGGAAATGGGAATACATGGGTGGAAAGCAAGAGTACTTAAGAAATGATGTGGTTTTCTCTCCAGGGGAGTAATATTTTACCTTCCAACCAGCTGTGTTCCAGCATTTTGAAAGTGCTTCAATACAAGCCATGCCCTGACAAGCACTCCACATTTTCTGGTTTTGAGTCCTGCATGTGATTAATACATTGATTGACTTCAGTGCATTATCCTGTTTATTCAAATAACCTTGACACAATTCTAATAGAGCATTTTATAGGTTATGATTAATACTTTGAAGTGTGTGCAGATAGAAAACAGTAAAAAGGAAATTATATGCTCCTAAAAACTGTTCCTAATTAGCATCTCGATGTTTTTATTTGGAATGCATTGATCTCATGATGAATGTTACAAAACATTGATAATGGTACTATAAAAGAAGACAAAAAACTTGTGCAACATAGTCAGGCCTGAAGCCACATTCCAGATCAGCAGACTCCAGTAATTTTGTCAGTACTTTCCTCCCCATTTCAATGGTTGGCTAATTTATGAAAATACCCTAACATCAGTGCTCCTTTCCCACAAATGGATAAGGTACTCCTCTTTTGGAGTTTTGTACTGCATCTACCTTTTAAGTTGTGGCAAAGCACTTCTATTCACTGAGTTTGTTTCTATAAATGTAAACATAGCCAGGTGTCAACCAAGATAAAACTCTCACTTTTTGAACAACTACTCAGCCATAGAAGAGGATACAGTAGCTGCTTATCCTGTCTTTCACTGTATATGTTGGCAGTTATGAAATCCTGCTGTGTTTAATCAAGCCAAATAATGCACAAATGAAAAACGGCCCTGCTAGATTTGTATACACACTCCAATCAGATTGGAGCATTGCAAATGAATGAGAGAGTCTTTTTCCTATTTTAGCATATGTGTGTATGTGCATCCAGTATCTGTTAGTTTTTTTTCTTGATATGGTATTACTTGTAAACAATAGTTATCTTCAAGACATCTCTAGCTTATGGTCTACATCATTCCTCAAAGGAACTGTGGGTGGAAGGGCAGATTCAGCATAAGCTTAGAAAAAGAACAATAAGACATAAAGGCTAAAACCTTTTGTAATAGTTTGCATCACGTAGCAGTGCTCAAGTTCATTGCTACTGCAGAAGCATCACACACATTAAATAAGTACTTTAAAAAGAGACAGAGAGAGGAATTGCTCATATGCCATGTCCCTAAGTCTGAGCATTGTTGACTAATTTGAAACTTCCCCAAAGAGCCAAAGTTATTGACATCTACACTGCCAGGAATAAAGCCAGCATTGTTCATGATTCATCATTAGCATTAAATACATGGAGGCAGATGCATGACATCATTTGTGCTGCTAAATTTAATCTTACAAACACAAAAGACAAGCCAAATAAACAGATTTCATTTCCCCCATACAGCAGATTTAGAATTCACACACCCCCTGCCTTCTGTTCTGAACCCTGTGGGTTTTTTCAAAGGGATCCATTTGTAAATATGGTAGAGACACAGTACTATCATATTTAATTGTGCATTAGTCAACATCATGTGTAAGTTAAGGGCAAATTTGAGGACAAAATTATGGATTTTGATATGAACAAGTCAAGAGTCATGCCATAGAGAAGGGAAATCGCCAACATGGCCTTAGGGACATTTTTTTTTACTAAAATGCATGAGCACATATGGTAAGCACTCTCAGCATCTTTAGACATTTTGGAATCATTAGTACAGGTAGGTTTGTTATTATGGTCTGCTTCCCCAGTACCACATATCTGTTTTGTCATTATATCATGAATATGGCGAGAGATCTTTACAGACCACAATATTTTATCATGTTTGAATAAATGCTGTTAACTGTATATAATCACACCTGATATAATGATAAAAATAATGTTCACCTCCTAGAAGGTTAAAAACAGGTGGGAAGAAAACTGGAACCAGTGAGAGACAGTGTATGCTAAAAAGTGACACTTACTAGTCATTTGAACAAAAAAGAGAAAAGGTTGATGAAATCACTCCCACACAACTTTATTACAAAGTTAAGCTTCTTTTTCCTTCACCCATACACATTTCTATTTATTTTATCAAAATACTGACCAAGTGCACTAATTTGTCTAGATGTAAGTAGAACAGTTTTAAAATGCTCTTAATCATTATAAGTAGCAATAGTCAAATGACCAAGAACTGCTCTACCTGACATGAATTTTTATCTAGTTTCTCAAACGCCCTACTTGGGGAATTCATGGTGAGACTTTGCAAAGCGGGGATAAAATATAGGATACAATGTATGGAATGCAAACTGGGGGGGATTTTGTTAGGAACATCTGCATATATAAATGTCTCTTATGTGTGTATATGCTTTTGGGAAGTATTGCAGATTGGTATTATTTTCCACCACATTGCAAAATATGGGTGCCTTCAAGTGATTTACAATAAACTGCGGAGAGGGGATAGTATATGGCTCAGGATAATATAGGTCTACATGAGGATATTTATGTTGAAGGAAGGTTAGGTTGAGGCCATATTGTGTCAAAAGAAAGGTGAAGGATGGAATGAATTGAAAACAGAATGGGTTTGAAACTATCTGCTTTTTCTAGGTAAAGCTGTAATATTATCAATTCCTCCAGTTGTAAGATAGATATAGATATATGATTGATAGATGGATGGATAAAGGGATAGATAGATGAGCTGCTATGTTGTAGATTTCAAAGAAGTAACTAAATACAGATCTACATGGGAGTAAAGGGGTCAAACTGGGCAGGGATATGACACAGTGTGGTCTAGATCATTAGCCAGAATCATCATATTCACTATCAAATTGCACATTGTTTAATATAACTACCAATATTATGTTTTGGTATTTTTTACTTTAAAGAAAGTGCAGGAAACCTATCTGGACTGGGAGGTATAGGGTCCTTAGTCCTTTATGGTGATCCCAATTGGGCCATTCATAATTCAAATTATCCAATAACACATTTCTGTATCACTTCTTGCCTGAATGTATTGCAGAAAAGGAATTTCTTATCCAAATTGAAACTACAAAATACCAATCCCCTCACCCTCCCACTTCCAGATTCTTATCTGGATCTCCCGCAGGCCCCCCCCCCCATAATGCAGTGTTCTGACACTACAATGTGAGCACGTCTATTCAGACATAAGACCCAATGGATTTCATCGGATTTACTTTTAGACAGCTATATACAAGTTTTCCTAATTCAGTTCCTGATGTAATATCCCACTGCAACTCTGAATGAAAAAGTTACAAATAGTGCAAAATAAAGGGGCAACAGGAAAATTAGATGTCCTAACCATAGAAACATAGAACCTTGAAAAATATTTCTAACTGCAATTGGGTAAAGAAATGGTTGTGATTTAGATTTTAAAAAGTAACCTGGCTAACTGAGTTTAGTGTGTAAGTTTTGGAATTTGGTGGTTAGCTGACAAAGCAAGTGTTGGAATCACAGACACCTTAAAGGGCCAGACTTAAAAGTGACTTCAAAACAGAGTATATTGAAACAAAAGGAAAAGGACGCAGGGATACTTAAATGCAGTTCCACTAATCAAAACTTAAAAACCCAAACCAGACCTGGTCCAAAAGGTAAACAGAAATGTAATCCAGATTAACTGGCTACAAAGAGCAACAAGTCAAACAAAGTGCTCTTAGGCAAAACAAAAAGGCACAGTACACAAATTTTAACAAAGGGAGTTGCAAGAAGAGAAGCATTGTCAGCCAAAGTCAAAGCAGGATGAATTCAAAACAGCGTTGCTCCAGTGTCCACAGAAGCAGCGTCTTTGGCCAAACCAGTTCAGGTCCAAACTGAAGATCCTAGTCCAACGCCAAACATGAAACAGGCAGCAGCAAGACTGCAAGAAGCTTTCCCAATACACAGCACCCAGCACCCAGCACACGAACGCACATCAACACCTTGCCTTCCGCAAAGTCTCCTCATCCCCGAACCCACTTTTATCTACAAATCACCATCAGAAGATGAACTGACCACCGCCCCATCACCATCCCCCGCAGCTGCTCCCAGCTCTTCACGTGCATTCCCTTGACTCTCCCTCCAGTTCCTCCATCTCCTGTCAAGACTTAGATCCCCCCAAGAATCAGTTGGATCCCCTGATTGCCAGTCTTCACTCCCAGAGAACCCCATAAAGGTATGACTAGTTCTTGGTGCCTCACAAATAGCTTGCACTTCTCTTATCTTAGTCCAATCCATGGTGTCTCCTTCTTCTCCTTCACTCATTGACCCATCATTCCCAGAGAATCCCTCAAACGACTCTTCATCTGTAGGTGCTGTAAGTATCTCCCGGATCCTCTTTCTCTGCTGCCCATCATCAAATTCCCGAGTAACCCTTTCCCCTCTTCTGGCACCCATACTACTGTTTGTAATGTTACTCACAGGCTCTACTACAACAGCAAGTGATAGAGCTCTGGTGTGGGCTGGTCCATGATGTCACAAAGAGTCGGAAGTGACTGAATGAATAAACAAGAAGACTGTGAAGAAATGATACTTCTTTATAACACACATTCAAGTGGCATTCACTTTCACAAAATAGGGTCATGTCATTAAAAAGATATTATTATTATTATTATTATTATTATTATTATTATTATTATTATGACACAGCAAACAAAATAGATATGCTGGATTTCATATCACAAAATCACAAGTTGAACACTTTCCAAGTGTCTAGGACTATGTGATGTATTTTCGGATGATGCGCGCAGATCCCAGCACGGTGGCCTTTTGCAGTTGGCAGATCGTAATTTTGTCAATGTCTATTGTTTCCAAATGCCAGCTGAGATCTTTTGGCACGGCACCCAATGTGCCCATCACCACCGGGACTACCTGCACTGGTTTCTGCCAGAGTCTTTGAAGTTCAATCTTGAGGTCCTGATAGCGGCTGGGTTTTTCTTGTTGTTTTTCGTCAATGCGACTGTCACCTGGGATGGCAACGTCAATGATCCAAACCTTTTTCTTTTCCACAACTGTGAGGTCTGGTGTGTTGTGTTCCAGAACTTTGTCAGTCTGGATTCGGAAGTCCCACAGTATCTTTGCGTGCTCATTTTCCAATACTTTTGCAGGTTTGTGATCCCACCAATTCTTTGCTGCTGGGAGGTGGTACTTGAGGCATAAGTTCCAATGAATCATTTGGGCCACATAGTTGTGCCTCTGTTTGTAGTCTGTCTGTGTGATTTTCTTACAGTAGCTGAGGATATGATCAATGGTTTCGTCAGTTTCCTTGCACAGTCTGCATTTTGGGTCATCAGCTGATTTTTCGATCTTGGCCTTAATTGCGTTTGTTTTGATCGCTTGCTCCTGGGCTGCAAGGTGCAATATTATTATTATTATTATTAATCTTTATTTATATCCCGCCCCTTCTCCAAACAGGACTCGGGATGGCTTACAAGAAGTAAAAACACAGTGCAAAGCACAATTTACAAGATTACAACATGACAACAATACAATAATTATTACAATAATATCAAAAAACTAACAAAATACAAAAAGACAAATACAAAGAAATAATATTTAATGACCATATTAAAAAAAACCCCAACTAACAGACTGTTAATAAAGTATTCAAGCATAGATTGGATAAGATACTTGAATAGATTAAGTTATGGTGGGGTAAACTCCCACAAGAACTTAACTTATTTTCTAACTAACTTGAATTTCTTATCCACTAGTTCACATTATCTCCCATCAGATGCCAAATGCACTGCCCTTTTCCTTAACATATATACCAATTAAGGATCATGGGATCTGTAGTTTATCAACTATTGCAACTGAAGCAATATGTGCATTATAGAATATCTTTCAGGTAACTTGATTGTCAGTAGGAATTTGTGTGTTATATTGCATGTCACTATTAGATAACAGATTGCTTTGTTTGAATCATATTTCTGGTGTAGCTTCATTAAATCCCATGACTGATGCATTCCCTAACTGATTAACTACTACTCCAAAGTAAAAGTTATGGGCCACAGGCAGTCATTTAGGTTGATAGGGCTTCTCTTTGTCTTCTGCATGATATTTGCAAATTGCAAATAAATTGGAACAAAGATTGTGGCTCAGTCATTTGTAACTTAGAAGTCTGTCTTCCTAACAACTTGCACTAAGACAATAAATAGTTGTGCACTGCTTACCTCTCCTGGGTTAACAGTGAACCTTGTGGTGGAAGGGGCCATGTCTCTTCTCTAAATTGTGAAATAGTTATTCATCATGGAATGAAAATGAAAAGCTGTGTCGCAATCTACAGCAAAAGGTAGCACCAAAGACTTAAAAAACAGCCTTATTTTTCTTCTCACTTGCACTCTCTCGTTTCCTCTAAACAAGCCAATTGCTTGTTCCAGTAATGGCCCATTATGTTCGGTTGGCTTCATAGTGCTTTATTATGGCATGATCTTTGACTGCTGGTGGGATGTTGATGTGGCCAGAGTTGACAATATTAATAAATTTGCCTAATTCTCTGTTGCCAGAAGGAAATACAAAAATAAGTAGGCAACCATCTCTAGTCTTTCTTTTACTCCCATTATGGGGAGTGGGAGATCCCCCTTGGTATCATTTAAATGACAAGTTTAATTTGACCATGTTAGTGACTTTTGGCAGCTGTGCTGTGTGCTAATTGAAGCATATGGCAAGAAGCCATCAGAATTCTTTCAATCACAAACTGAAAAGTAGAATTGCATGGGATTTGTCTCCTATAGTCCAAATTTATATGGATATAGCTTCTCCAGCATTCCTCTCCTCCCCATCAGAAAGGTTGCTACTCTCTATTCTATTGCTAAATGTCTCAATTCATGTAAGCAATGTTCATCTCTACAAAGTAACATATGTTAGATGGTATTTTGTCTAGAGTTCATACGTGCAGCAGCAGGATTTGGATGCTCGTGTAGAGAAAGGCAACAATTACAGGTAAATAGGAATCTCTCTTACCGTGTTTCCCCGAAAATAAGACAGTGTCTTATATTAATTTTTGCTCCCAAAGATGCTCTAGGTCTTATTTTCAGGGGATGTCTTATTTTTCCATGAAGAAGAATTCACATTTATTGTTGAACAAAAAAATGAACATTTATTACAGTAGTTGTCATCACAAACCAGCATAACCAGATAAACTGAATCCTGTCAAGAATTTCTTGTTACTACCATTATTTCCATGTACAACACTTTATGGTACATACATTTACCAATACTGTATGCTCTGGTGTTCTGTTCGGCGGGCATGCTTCCAAACAAAAACTTTGCTAGGTCTTACTTTAGGGGGAGGCCTTATATTTAGCAATTCAGCAAAACCTCCACTAGATCTTATTTTCTGAGGATGTCTTATTTTAGGGGAAACAGAGTAGGGACAGGTAGTAGAGAAATAAATCCTTTCTCTTTACTTGTTCTTCTTATTGAGAGCAAATCTGTTTGAAGGTTTGGGTTTGGCTTTGATAACCAATCATGAAATGATGAGTCAGAGAGCTGGATTAAACAAAGGCTATTTTAATGACTTTTTAAAACCTATTTCATTCAATTATGCTTCAGAATAAGCAAAAGAGGGATTGGGTGAAGCAACCTGGTATGGATCTGCCTGAGGACAGTTGTCAACTCCTTGATCATCTTCTCAGACTCTCTTGGGCAAGACACCTTACCCAGAGGGCAGTCCCTATGGGTTGCTTGCCTTGACTGGCCATTTACTGAAAGTCTATTTAGGGCGCCTTCTCTCAAATCATAGGCTCTTACACACACACACACACACACACACAGAGAGAGAGAGAGAGAGAGAGAGAGAGAGAGAGAGAGAGAGAGAATTTTATGTTGAGAAACAAGAAAATAGTGCTGGCAGTGGCTATCCATTCACAATCCTTCCTTCACATGCGCGGGTACACACATACATACAGAGAATAAAAGTGACAATTGTGGTCTAAAAGCCAAAATATAAACCTTTCTGGGAAGTGGAGGAAAACAGCATAATTAATAAATTATATTTCACTCTTTCTCTCTAATACCATGCATTTGGACAAAGCAAAGACAGGTGATACACACACACAGTTCTACCGATTTTACCCACGCACAAGAACCACTAAAGACCCAATTTAGAGGCCATCATGTTTGATTGATTTGATTAAGTAATTTTGTGAACAAAAGAGCATGAGCGAATTTACTGAATCAGTTAAGTTTCTTTTGGTGCATTAATGGTGTCCTTGACGGGCAGTATGCCCCATTTGTTTATTAAATGTAACACATGTGAATCCAGCAGCTAGTGTACATCCCATCAAGGATATCACATTTTTCTGTAGTAGCACTTCATTGTCCTTGAGAATCCCTCATACCACTCGTTTGTCTTTGTATTGTGCATTTCAGCAGAAGTGCCTCATTATGTCAAGATTGTTCCTCTGCCCACCTTGGAAGTGTTGCTTTTTTCACCTTTCAAAACTGAGTTTGATTCTTTGCCATTAGGTATCCTCTAGGCTTGCTCAAATAATTCGATTTCCCCATTACCCGTTATTAATTCGTTACTTTCGTTACTTTTGAAGCAATATACGCCCTTGATTGTCCACACGTCTGGATATCGCGGTTTCGAACCGCGACAGGCCGTTTTTCTAATGTCGTCGTTTTTTTTCGTTGGGAAAAAAAGCTTTTGCAAATCACCCAAACTTGTTTAAGTGCACTGGGGCAACCTAGCGTGTTGTTTCCACCTTGTGGCCAATCAGAGAGCACGTTTAACCCGGGGGAGGGGCTGGTAGTACGTCCTGAATGAAAAGACGGTGCACGGGAGCCTCGTGGCTCATTTCGGGATCTGCAGAGAGAGGGTGGGTTGGGAGCGAGATTCCGCAGGCACAGGCAGGCAAGATTGCTGCGTCACAGGTTCCTTGGCTGAGCTAGAGCTAGGCTACAGATTAGAAGACCGGGAGAAAAGGTTGGGTGGGTGAGGTGGGGTGGGGTGGGGTTGGAAACTGTTGGGTGTTTCTTTTTTTTTTCCAAAGGGCCTGTGGGCTTTTTTCCTCACAAGATTGGCGTTTGCCATTTTCCCACCCGGCCTGCAATTTTTCTGCTGCGCCATTTTGCCTGTTGCGGGCGGGGTGGGCTTTCGTTTAGATTAGGAGGATACTTTTCTTTTTTCAACGCTAATAGCAAAGTCTGGCAAAAGGGTTTTGTGAAATAAGGGAGCCTGATTTTGCCTCCTTTCCTTCTAGGCTGCTCAAGCAGGGGTTTTTGTCTGTGCCAGGGCCGCTGTGAATCAAAAGCCAAGTTTGGCAAAAGGGTTGCACGTCCCATCGTCCTTTGTAGAACTACACCTCCTTTTTCGAAAATAAGGGAGCCTGATTTTGCCTCCTTTCCTTCTAGGCTGCTCAAGCAGGGGTTTTTGTCTGTGCCAGGGCCGCTGTGAATCAAAAGCCAAGTTTGGCAAAAGGGTTGCACGTCCCATCATCCTTTGTAGAATTGCAATTGGTAAATAAAGTTTTTTTATATGAACTATAAAATTGAGCAATAAATCTTAGGAAAGGGCAAACGCTCTGCAATTTAGCGAACAAGCAGGGTGGATTGTGTTCTCCCACTGTACCAAATTTGATCAGTATACCTGAAAAAATGAGTGCAGGAGAGCCCCCTAACTCCCCCCCTTGGGCTGTTTTTGGGCCACTGCGCATGCGCGTCCGCCATTAACGAATTAATTTTGAAAATAACGAATTTTCGTTAATTTCGAAAAAAAATTGGGGCAAAATTTGGAAATGACTTCAGAAACGAATCGCCACCCCCCTCTAGTTTTGAAACGAGTTTAGAATCAAATTTTTCGTGGATCGCTCAAGCCTAGTATCCTCTTTGAATGCTATTTACTCAGGTGCCAAGGCTTAGAGAAAACTCAACATGAAAAGATTTTAACTGAAAGGACAGGCACCAAACAAAGGCAATAATAAAGTTTCCGGTAAACATTGTCTAAAGCACAGTTTGCTCTATCCTCAAGTTCTCAAGAAGCATGCCCTGAAATCTGGGTATGCGTGAACTTGAAAAGTACAATTACTTTTAGCTCAACCACAGAATCATTGTTCTGTGCCTCTTTTCTGCCTGGCAACTCAAGCACACAGTAACTGGCTCTATGTTTGTCACTCTGATGTCATTTGCAATTATATCAAAGCTTATTCTTCCTCATGAATGGAACAAAATACTAACACAACAAAGTTGGAAATTAAACTCAGTAACTCTTAGAGAATCCATTGAGATGCACTCTGATTTCTGCATCTGGCATTCTCATTTGACAAGTTGATCTAAAGTGACTCTGTCATGGAGGATGTGTTTGACCATTAACTATGAATTTGTATTTGGAAATTTATTTGGGCTTGAGAATGGGGAGGGCAATATAGGTTGCCAACCTAAGCATGTGAACATAATGAAAATGTTTACATATTTCTGAGAAGATCTATATATAATATTGTTCTTGCGGATTCACTATTCCTTGCTAAAATTCCTAGATGGGAATTGTTTTCATGTTTGTGCCATCATTTCTCTTCAAAGTTGGTATTATGAGCTATACTTGACAAACATGACTTCCAAGTAAAATCCCTCCCTGTTGTATCAAGGAAATAGTCTCATTATTACATCCAAGAGAGCAATCAGCATTTAGCTATCTTGCTTAGTTAATAATAATAAAAATAATAATAAACTTTATTTTTATATCCCACCCCATCTCTCTGAAGGGACTCGGGGCGGCTCACAACAAGGACAAGCCCGAAACAACAACACAACATATTTGACAAAAACTTAAAACATTTCAACGATACGCAAAATAAAATAATGGACAATACATTAAAATCCAAGCAGATAAAAACAGAGTAATTAAAAGCAAACCAGCGGGGACAGGTTTCATAAAGTGCTGTATCATGGAAATGAGTAACAGAGATAAAGTGCCATATGCTTTTAAAACATAAAGTATTTTGATGACAGCTCTATTGGGCCTATTCATTCAAACGCGCTCTGGAACAACCATGTTTTCAAATCCCGGTGGAAAATGGGCAGGGAAGGAGCTAACCTGATCTCCTTAGGGAGAGTGTTCCAGAGCCGGGGGGCCACTACCGAGAAGGCCCTCTCCCTCGTCCCCACCAGCCACATTTGAGACAAAGGCGGGAGCGAGAGGAGTGCCTAACCAGATGATCTTAGGGTTCATGTTTTGATAAATGGAAGAATTCATCAAATTACATATTCCAGAATGGTACACCTTATACTTGATTGGCTTTATTCCATATATTGCAATACCACTTATGCTCAGAGGACCATCTAGGACAGTGATTCTCAATCTGTGGGTCCCCGGGTGTTTTGGCCTACAACTCCCAGAAATTCCAGCCAGTTTACCAGCTGTTAGAATTTCTGGGGATTGAAAGCCAAAACATCTAGGAACCCACATTTTGAGAACCACTGATCTAGGAGATATTAGGCACTTTTCCAAGAGTGTGACAAACTTAACTTATGTTTACCTCTTTCCCTTGCAAAAAGACTCCTGTTTCTGCACAGGAGGAACAAGTTTGTACACATCACTTTGAAAGCATGGAACACTTTCTTTTGAAAGTGGATAACATAGGATAACATTGAGGTCATATTTTGTCCCATCCAGAGGTGTCTCTCTCAACCTATGTGACAACCTTCAAGTTAGGAACAGTTGACATACAGGCACAGGGCAAAATAATGGAGATTCTCCAGCAAATAGGCAGATGTATGATGGAGATTCTTCATCACATAGAAGCACTGGAAGGTCTCTACAAAAAGAAGGAGATAAGAACCAAGGCATCTCTAGAGAAAGAAACAGACTCCTCCACATGAGCCTCCTCCCCCCCTAATTTGGACTTTTCTTCACATCAGAGGGTGACAAAAAATCTGTGTGTTCTAGTCTGAAGCCCTCTTTAGATAAAGATTTTTAGCACTTGCTTCTTTCCCCCTTGGGCTGGTATCACACCAGTGCCGATAGAATATGCATTGCATCTGAAATCCTGTGGCTGCCTCCTGCAGAATTCTGGGGATTGTAGTTTAGGGAGGTAAAGGTAAAGGTTTCCCCTGACATTTAGTCCAGTCGTGACCGACTCTGGGGGTTGGTGCTCATCTCCATTTCTAAGCCGAAGAGCCGGCGTTGTCCGTAGACACCTCCAAGGTCATGTGGCTGGCATGACTGCATGAAGCGTTGTTACCTTCCTGCCAGAACAGTGCCTATTGATCTACTCATATTGACATGTTTTCAAACTGCTAGGTTGGCAGAAGCTGGGGCTAACAGCGGGAGCTCACTCCGCTCCCAGGATTTGAACCTGGGACCTTTCGGTCTGCAAGTTCAGCAGCTCAGCACTTTAACACACTTCACCACCGGGGCTTTAAAATGCTCAGCCAGAGAGGTCCTGGGTCTCACTAAACTACAAACCCTTGAATTCTTCAGATGGCAGCTAAAAGATTTAAGAAGAAATGCAGACTCTTTGTCTACTTTTTCAGCTCTAGTATTTTAAGAATAACCTCTACTGAACACTGTTCATTTGGGTTTCTACTTCTATCCTTTTCTGTCTTCTTAATAAAGGGATAATTATTTTTTATTTAAAATAAGCTTGTCCTCAACCTGACTTCTTTCCCTTTTTGGAGTCATTTGTGTTAACTGTCTGGTTTTAAAACCTTAGCCATTAAGATCAGGAAGAAAATTAGTATCTTGGAGAATTTTTTTCCAGTTAACTGATACATTGCTCTTATCATTGAAATATTTAGTGAGTGAGGTACTGACCGGATGAACATCTGATTGTCTCCTAATTCTTCAACTCCCTTCCCTTTTCTTTAGTGTCTCTCCCATTAGGGGAAATGGCTCTTCCTGACTACCATCTCTATTCAGTCAGTCCTTAGTACTCTGTCATGATGATACCACTGATGAGGAGAAATCTTATGTGCATTTAGACTTTGAGAGAAACAGAATAGAGGATAAATTTGATCCAATATGATTCCATTCCTGTTTCTCAAGACAATTTTTCCTTCGCCTTCAGAAAATTAATACTTCCATGTTTAGGAATCAAATTTGTCAGTCCCTTATTTGGTAATCACAGCTCTACAAATTTGCTATGTGGGAAAAGAAAATGGGACACACAATAATAACACATCATTCAATATAAAACACACAATACAACACAATCAAATACAAAAATTAACAATAACAATTATGAGCATTAAGATGAAACACAATTGTTCCTATAAACTAAAAGGAACACTGGAATACTGTGTCCAATTCTGGGCACCACAGTTGAAGGGAGATGTTGACAAGCTGGAAAGCGTCCAGAGGAGGGCAACTAAAATGATCAAGGGTCTGGAGAACAAACCCTATGAGGAGAGGCTTAAAGAACTGGGCCTGCAGAAGAGAAGGCTAAGAGGAGACATGATAGCCATGTACAAATATGTGAGGGGAAGTCATAGGGAGGAGGGAGCAAACTTGTTTTCTGCTGCCCCACAGACTAGGACACAGAACAATGGCTTCAAACTACAGGAAAGGAGATTCCACCAGAACATCAGGAAGAACTTCCTCACTGTGAGAGCTGTTCGGCAGTGGAACTCTCTCCCCCGGGCTGTGGTGGAGGCTCCTTCTTTGGAGGCTTTTAAACAGAGGCTGGATGGCCATCTGTCGGGGGTGCTTTGAATGCGATTTCCTGCTTCTTGGCAGGGGGTTGGACTGGATGGCCCATGAGGTCTCTTCCAACTGTACTATTCTATGATTCTATGATTCTAGGTGCTTTTTACCATAAATCCATATCCTAGAGGTTGACTAATCACACTCACAATAACCCTCACAATCCCCTAGCCAACATGTACATTACCATATAGCTGCTGGATATTAGGAGTTGCAATGCAAACACAATTTGTTGTTAGATGCTTTCAAAATAACTTTGATTGGTGAGCTAGAATGCAGGTTTTTGGGCAAGATTTATTCAGAAGAAGCTTGTCCTTGCTTTCTTCTTAGTGTAAGAGTGTGACTTGCTCCGGGTTACCGAAAGGTTTTCCACAACTAAGCAGGGATTCAAACCCTAGTCTCCCAGAATCATACTCTGGCGCGCAAACCACTATACAAACCTTGAAATAATAGTAATCAAACAACAAGTTTTCCAAGACCCTCTTAGAAAACCGCAGCTTCTATGTGGAGTTTCAGGGCCAGAAAAGCAGATGGAGGAGGCAAAAGAATGGTTTACCCCAAGGCAGGGGTCCCCAAACTAAGGCCCGGGGGCCGGATGTGGCCCTCCAAGGTCATTTACCTGGCCCCCGCCCTCAGTTTTATAATATAATATTTTTGTATTAGTTTTAATAAAATAATATATTGTATATACATATAATATTGATAATAATATTATGTTATACAATATAATACTAATAATAATACCATATAATAATATTAATTATATGTCGGGCTGTGGCGCAGGCTGGAGAGCAGCCGCAATGAATCACTGCAATGAATCACTCTGACCAGGAGGTCATGAGTTCGAGGCCCGCTCAGAGCCTATGTTTGTCTGTCTTTGTTCTATGTTAAAAGGCATTGAATGTTTGCCTATATGTGTAATGTAATGTGATCCGCCCTGAGTCCCCTTCGGGGTGAGAAGGGCGGAATATAAATGCTGTAAATAAATAAATAAATATATTACATAACATATAATAGTATAGTGGTATAGTTCAATATAGAATTATATAATGCTAATATTGTGCTATGCTAATAATATAATATACTAGCTGTGCCCGGCCACGTGTTGCTGTGGCAAAGTGGTGGTGGTATTGGTTAAAAATTGTTGTGTAATTTTTATTTGATGTTATTTGCAATTTTTTATTAATTTTATTGTAAGTTATATTTTTATTTATTATATTTTATTATTTTCTTGTATTATTTTTAGTTATTTTATGTTATTATAGTATTTTATTGTATTAATTTTTAGTGTTTTTATTATTTTTATTGGGTTGCTAGGAGACCAAGTTGGAGGAGCTTAGCCTTCTAACTGGCAGCAATTGGATAAAAGCAATTATTCCTCTCTCTCTCTAATTAGGAATTTATTTTTCTTTTCTTTTTGTTGTATCAACCTAGAGGCATGGATGATGGGTTGTGTTGTCAAATTTCGAGGTTGGGGGGCCTGTAGTTTTGTTGTTTTGTGGGTCGCCGTGATGCCATCACTCTTTTATATATATAGATTGTATGTACATATAGGTGCTCTGAGTCCCCTTCAGGGTGAGAAGGGTGGGATATAAATGTAGTAAATAAATGCAGTAAATAAATAATTTTAGACTTAGGCTCGGCCAAAGTCTGAAATGACTTGAAGTCACACAACAACAACAATCCTAATTAACTTGACTATCTCATTGGCCAGTAGCAGGCCCACACTTTCCATTGAAATCCTGATAGGTTTATGTTGGTTAAAATTGTTTTCATTTTTAAATATTGTATTGTTCTTTCGTTGTTGTTGTTGTTTCACTACAAATAAGACATGTGCAGTATGCATAGGAATTTGTTTTTTTTTTAAATGATAATTTGGCCCCACAACAGTCTGAAGGATTGTGGACCGGCCCTCTGCTTCAAAAGTTTGAGGACCCCTGCCCCAAGGCAGCGTTCTTGCACCGACCTTATTTAATATCTTCACGAACGATCAGCCACAACCTCCACTCACAAAGAGCTTTATATATGCTGATGACCTTGGCCTTACAACACAAGCAAAAGATTTTGAAACAGTTGAAAAGCAACTCACCAATGCCTTGAAAGATCTCTCCAGCTACTACAAAGAGAACCACCTGAAGTCGAACCCTTCCAAGACACAAGTGTGTGCTTTCCACCTACGTAACCGCGAAGCCAACAGGAAACTGAAAGTTACTTGGGAAGGCCAAGAGCTCGAACACTGTTTCCATCCTAAATACCTTGGTGTCACCTTAGATCGAACACTAACATATAGGAAACACTGCATGAACACCAAGCACAAAGTAGCTGCACGCAATAACATCCTGCGGAAACTGACTGGCAGCGCATGGGGTGCAGACCCACAAGTAATAAGAACATCAGCCCTGGCCTTGTCTTTCTCAACTGCAGAGTATACCTGTCCTGTTTGGCACAAGTCCGCCCATGCAAAGAAGGTGGACATAGCACTGAATGAAACATGCAGAATCATCACGGGATGCCTTAAACCTACACCTGTTGATAAACTCTACAAGTTAGCTGGCATTGCCCCTCCTGACGTGCGACGGGAAGTTGCTGCTAATGGTGAGAGAAAAAAGGTCGAACATTGTGAAAGCCACCCACTGCATGACTATCACCCTCCTCCCACCAGACTCAAATCAAGGAAGGGCTTCATGAGAACCACCACTCCTCTTGATGTTCCTCCAGCAGCAGCAAGGGTGTCTATGGGCAGCTAAACCTGGCAATTCTAACTGGATGGCCCCCCATGAGGGTCTTCCTCCAGGGGCAAACCAAGAATGGGCAACTTGGAAGTCCCTGAACAGACTCAGAAGCGGAGTGGGCAGATCAACAGACAACTTGGCAAGGTGGCACTACCTGGAGGAATCCTCCACCTTGTGTGACTGTGGAGCTGAACAAACAACTCAGCACATGTATGCTTGCCCACAATGCCCTGCCTCATGTACGGAGGAGGAGTTGTTTAAAGCTACAGACAATGCGGTTGCTGTTGCCCGCTTTTGGTCCAAAACTATTTAGTTGCTTGTGATTTCTTTCTTTTTTCCCCCCATTATTTGAAATGTACAATGCTTTTGACACGAAATAAATAAAGTCACTCTTAGTCATATCACTACAAAATTGAAGGATGAGAAAACGATAATATGAAAAGGAGGTGGCTTACTTATATCTGAAATTAACAAACTGATTGCAATACTTGTATTGTTCTCTGAAACAGAAAAAAACTTTTTTTTACAAAAATGCTAGACCAGGTTTATTGCCCAGCCAGGCCTGTAGCAAGGGGGGGGGGTTAGGGGTTCACCCCCCCCCCCAAAAAAATTTTCAGGTTAAAAAAAAACCTGGTTTACTCATGAATTTTAACTGGTTAACCAAATCCCCATGCTAAGTTTATGAGACGTAAAACATTAAGAGTCTCTCCAGGCACTATCTCAAGCAGATATTGACAGGTCTGAACCCAGGGTGCGGGTGGGTCAGGATTCAACCCCCCTCCCCCGAAATTTTCAAAACCCCTCTCGAATTTTTTTTTCTGGCTATGGCCCTGTGCCCAGCAATATGCATTTCAATTCAGAAAGTCTTGGGTAGTGTTTCCAAGCAAATGTTTTCTCTCAAGGTTAAAATCTTGATTTCTACATTAGGTAGAAAATGTTCAAGTTAAACTTACCAGACAAGTTAGAGCAAAGAGCTGCTGTATTCCCACATATATAGACAATAATTTGTGTGGAATGTATGGACCTTCCTGGAAAAGGCATTTAAAAAAACAAAACAAAAAAACAAGCCTATTTGTACAACTACACTCTAGTTAAAATTTAGAGAAAAGTTTTAAGGCATATTAAAATATATAATTGAAAACAAAATCAGAGCAAGTGCTACATATGGTGTGCTTTTTTCCTGGTATAATCATATAATTATTCCAGCTGCTAAAAGGCTTGTCAATATTAAATAGCCTTTAATGTTGTCAAAAATGCTGTGCACAGCAGATGTATTTATATAACTTCTAGAAAAGCAATGTTCTATTTGCATGTGTAGCATAAACAGTGATGTGAAATTAATCTGGTGTATATTCTGTATTTGGAACAGTATGAAATATAAATTTTATTCTTTTGTTCTACACAACAGTAATTAAACATATTTCTGAGGAAAGCAGTCTGCATCAAATGTCCTGAGAAGAAAGTGAATTGATCTTGCCATCCTAACCAAAATTAGTTGTCCCAATTAACTTGGTAGTTTAACTTAACTTATGGGAGCCCCTGGTGGCACAGTGGGTTAAACCGCTGAGCTACTGAACTTGCTGACCAAAAGGTCATGGTTTGAATCTGGGGAGTGGGGTGAGCTTCTGCTGTTAGCTCCAGCTTCTAGTAGTTCAAAAACATGCAAATGTAAGTAGATCAATAGGTACTGCTCCTGTGGGAAGGTAACAGCGCTCCATTCAGTCATGCCGGCCACATGATCTTGGAGGCATCTATGGACAATGCCAGCTCTTCGACCTAGAAATGGAGATGAGCACCAACTCCCAGAGTTGAACAAAACTAGACTTAATGTCACGGGAAAACCTTTACTCTTACCTTAACTTGGCAGGATTCAAATATGAATAAATGCCTGCAGGATTGCATTGTGTGTTGAAGTTTGTCCATATATCCTATGCCATGATTGGAGCCCGGGGGGGGGGGGGGATATTTTCAGTTCTTGTTGCTCAGAAAGTTCAACTCTTGACAAAATCTGAATGTTGTAGAAAGTGAAAATGACACAATTGACTATCCCAAGTATTCTGTGCGAGAAATGCTTTGAATGTAACGTGCTTCGAGTCTCCTTGTGGAAAGAAAAAGTGGAGTATAAATTAACATAAACATGATGATGATGATGATGATGATGATGATGATAATAATAATAATAGATAATTTTGTGTTGAAACACTTAACTTTCTGAGAAGAGGTTGTTTGGTAAAAATGTTATTTTTGTAAATATGTATAATACTAGAATGGAGATGAGAGAAGAATGAAAAAAAATTGTTTATTTGTTTTGGTGGAAAACATTGTGTAATGTACCAGTTGTAAGAAACACTGAATGGGCAGCTGTAGGTTGTGTTTTTAAAAGATTTCGCATTTTGCTCTTGAGGTATTTGGGATTTTAACATAAATCTGATAATGTTAAAAATTAATAAATATGATGTTAGTTTGTTGCCACCAGTAACTGAGATTGTTTAATAAGTCAAATAGGTAAGGTAAAGGTTTTCCCCTGATGTTAAGTCCAGTCGTGACCAACTCTGGGGGCTGGTGCTCATCTCCATTTCTAAGCCTAAGAGCCGGCGTTGTCCGTAGACACCTCCAAGGTCATGTGGCTGGCATGACTACATGGAGTGCCATTACCTTCCCGCCGGAGCGGTATCTATTCATCTACTCACATTTGCATGTTTTCGAACTGCTACGTTGGCAGGAGCTGGGGCTAACCGCGGGTGCTCATTCCGCTCCCGGGATTTGAACCTGGCACCTTTCAGTCTGCAAGTTCAGCAGCTCAGCGCTTTAACACACTATGCCACCAGGGTCAAATAATTGCTAATTAATCCATTTACTTAAAATAATTATTATTTGAAAGGATCATCAAATTTACAAAGAATTCCATAGATGCTGTCATTATCAACCTATTAGATCACTTTTTGTTACTGACTCTTTCAAAGCTATTATTTTTGCCATTTTAAAGCTTTCCTCCCATATGGATTTTTCTCCAATTGAACTATAAAATGACTAGCTGTGCCTGGAGTACAATGGAAAAGGCTTGCTGCTTGGATGGCTGGGTACTTGTGTTCTAGAGGAATGAATTTTTGGGGGGGCTGCTAGAGAGGCAATGAATAGCCTCTCTACTTCAAAGCCTAGCTGCTTGCTACCTAGGGGAATCTTTGGTTGGTCAGCTTCAATAGTACAGAGTAGTATTGCTGCTTCAAAGCCTGGCCGCCTTCTACCAAGATTAATCCTTTGTTGGTCTGGCTAAATTGCACTGAATAGCCTTGCAGCTTCAATGCCTGGCTGTGTTATACCTAGGGAAATCCTTGTTTGGTGAGCTGGAGTAGCACCCTCTAACAAAGAGCTGCTTTGAAGCCTGGCTACTTCCTTTGTAAGGGAATCCTTGTTTGGCCAGCTTGAATTGCACTGAATAAGCTTTCAGCTTCAAAGCCTGGAGGTTTTCTATATAGGGGAAATCTTGGTTGGTCAGGTTGAATAGCACTGAATAGCCTTGCTGCTTGCAAGCCTGGCCACTTTCTACCTTGTGAAATCCTTGGTTGGCCAGGTTGAATAGTCAATGAATAGCGGCAAGTATAAATGCTACAATTAGTCACCTTGATTAGCATTTAATGGCCTTGCAGCTTCAAAGCCTGGCTGATTCCTCCCTGGGGGAATCCTTTGTTGGGAGGTGTTAGTTAGCTCTGGTTTTTTTTTCCTTTCTGGAATTTCCCTGTTTTTAGAGTGTTGCTCTTTATTTACTGTCCTGATTTTAGAGATTATATTGTTCTGTATTATTATACCACAGTAATTATTATATATCATATTTATAATCTTATATTATCTGCTTAGAACTGGATTATATGAGGTCCCTTCTACACAACTGTATAAAATCCACACTGAACTGGATTATATGGCAGTGTGGACTCAAAATAATCCAGTTCAAAGCAGATACTGCGGATTATGTTCCTTGGTATTCTGGGTTTTATAGCTGTGTGGAAGGACCATGAGTCTACACTGCCATATAATCCAGTTCAAATCAGATAATCTGTATTTTATAGGCAGTGTGGAAGAGACCTACCGTGTTTCCCCGAAAATAAGACAGTGTCTTATATTAATTTTTGCTCCCAAAAATGTGCTAGGTCTTATTTTCAGGGGATGTCTTATTTTTCCATGAAGAAAAATTCACATTTATTGTTGAACAAAAAATGAACATTTACAATATACTGTACAGTAGTTGTCATCACAAACCAACATAACCAGACAAACAGTGAATCCTATCAAGAATTTCTTGTTACTACCATTATTTCCATGTACAACTGGTATGTACATTTAACAATCCTGCATGCTCTGGTGTTCTGTTTGGCAGGCGCTGGGCATGCTTCCAAACAAAAACTTTGCTAGGTCTTACTTTCGGGAGAGGCCTTATATTTAGCAATTCAGCAAAACTTCTACTATGTCTTATTTTTCGGGGATGTCTTATTTTCGGGGAAACAGGGTAAGTGAACTCTGCCTGTCCCCTGGGCACTATTATGGCTAAAGGGATTGCTATGACATGAAGGGAGCGGGGCCTAAAGGGGCAGGGGCTACCCTTCCGACTGGCAGCCATGGGGAGAATGGCCCTTCCTCATCCTCCCCCCACTTTATAATTGGATATCTATGTGTTCCTGTGTGTGCAAGGAGGGAGGGAAGCCCCTCCAAGAACAGCAGCCCTGGCAGCTGGCTCTATCTCTGCCTGCTCTTCTCCACCTGCTGCGCTCCCCCCATAAGCTATAAGCACAGTTGCCCCCCTCAGGGCAAGTGCAGAAAGTGAAGGGAAAAGAGGAGAGCATATCATTCCAGCCAAAAAGGAAGGGGAGGGGAGTGAAAAATAGATAAAGGCCAATTTTTTAAAGGGGCGGGGGCAGTTGAGTGAAGGACATACCTTGCATGTGTTGGTGTATTGTGGCCAAATTTGGTGGCATTTGGTCCAGTGGTTTTGTTGTTAATTCGGTCTTAATTATGTACATTACATTTTTATATATATAGAAAAAAAAGATAATACAATTGCTGTCTTAGAATAGTGGAAACCCAATACATTTGAAAACTTCCAGACATGGAAAAACCGTCCTACAGCACGGAATTTCATTTTTCGGTATGTTAAATTTTACCACTAATTTGTATCCCTTTACATTTGCCATTTCCTATAATTGCCAATATGTATCCTGTTCACTTGCCCTTCAAATACTTAGCTAAAAATTACTAAGGAACAATGTGTTTATTTCAGCTAGATAATGATACGTTGTGTTGTTGAAGGCTTTCATGGCTGGGTTGCTGTGAATTTTCTGGGCTGTATGGCCATGTTCCAGAAAGGAGAAAACCATGAAAATGAATAAAATCTGGCTACTTGTATTTAAAAAACCCCTCTAAAATCAGAACAGTAAATAAAGAACAACACTCTGAAAACAGGGAATCAGGACCAGCTAACACCTCCCAACAAAGGATTCCCTCAGACAGAAATCAGTCAGGCCTTGAAGCTGCAAGGTTTTTCAATGCTAATCAAGGTGATTAATTGCAACATTCACACCTCCCTCCAACATACAAGAGTTCTTTCTCCCACCCTGGACTTTCCACAGATATATAACCCCCCCCCCCCTTGCCTAGTTTCCAATATATCTTGCAACCTCTAAGGATGCCTGCTATAAATGTGGATGAAACGCCAGGAAAGAATACTTCTGGAACAGCCCAGAAAACTCACAGCAACCCAATTTTTTTCTTTTTTTCATGTCAGGAGCAACTTGAGTCGCTTCTGGGGTGAGAGAATTGGCCATCTGCAAGGACGTTGCCCAGGGGACGCCCGTATGTTTTGATGTTTTTACCATCCTTGTGGGAGGCTTCTCTCATGTCCCTGCATGGAACTGGAGCTGATAGAGGGAGCTCATCCGCACCCAATGATACATTGTACATCTAGCCAAAGGAGGCTGTCTGCAAAGATCAGTCAGTGGCTTAAGGGGAACAACTCTTAAGAATGTTTTGAAATCCTCCAAGTATGCAGAAAGTTTCCCTTCACAACTGAATCACCGTATCCTTGTCACATGATCTTTCTCACCATGGAAGGATAACTCCCTTGTTTACATCACTGTATTACTTGCAGTTTGTACATGAACATTTGCATACATACTTTTGAACACATCCACAGGTTAACAATTCATCTCTCTCTTCTCTATTGGCTTTACTTTATAGAAGTGCAAAAGAAATAAAGAAATCAAAATCTGATCCAGCCTAGCTGTCTAATATGGAAATACTTGTATTTTTAGTATCTCTGTAAAATAGAAGAGTTTAGGGGAAATGTTTCTAGCAAACATTTGTAACTTATTATTTGAGATGTAAATACCAATGCAAATGAAAGGTTTCCAATCCTGTTAAACAAGGTTTATAGTGTTTTCTTTAAAAGGTCTTTCAGCATTTCTTTCTGTGGAGCAATTCTTCCTCTCTCTGTCTAATTAGGTCCACATAACTGTGTCTGCCACATTTGGAAATGTGGGCCAATTGGTACCAGGTTCGCACTGAAGTCTGCCACACTTATTTGCCTTATTAGCTTTAGCAACCAAAAAAGAAAGTGAAATTGACTACTGGATAAAGGTTAGGGTTGTCCTTGGTAGAAAGAGACTGGTCACCATCTCAGCAGAGTAATCCACATAGCTCTGTTGGAAAATCATCTATCACTGTCATCTCCTTTGGTTGACACAAAGGCTTTTATATCTAAAGACAAGTTTCAATGGGGAATTATCACTGTATTTCATCTCACTATTTTAAAATATGACACTAATTGTTTGGTTCTTGGATTTCCTATTAGGGAGAGAACCTCACTGAACATACTGGGTCCTACATTTGAGTAAATGCAAGCGTTATTTCATCATATTGGTTATTTTAGCAAACTGAAATCTGGGATATCATGTCCCCCCTCTCCCTTTTCTCTTGCACAGAGATAGATAAAAACAAAGCAATTATTTGTTTCATTTGCATTCTAAGTTTCAATATTATGCAGATATGTCTGAAAAACTGCATTCATAAATAAGCTCTTGACAGCATTCATACAATCAGATACTGATATCAATGACAATTTGACTGGCATCCTTACTGAAACTAAAATTAGCTGAATGAAGAAGACCATGTTAAGAATAACTGCAATGTGATTAGATATTTATTAGACAACATAAAAGCTCACTTTATTTTAACAGACTGTGCATATTCACTCCTGTTTATTAGAAAAATGTGGTTTTATTAATCCAAGTTATTTGATGGAACTTCCAAACTATGTGTCAGCCCTGCATTGAGATAAAGGAAAATTCAATTTACATAGATTTACTTTACTTTAGTGGGACATTGTCCATGTCATGAAAATTTCTCTTTATTCATTAGGCCAGAGGGTGAACATTTGCCCTAGAGGCAGATGTTGTCCTCTCAGATCCACTCTCACATAGTGGCTGAGAATACAGAAAACTTTTTTCTTTGACACAAGTTTTGGAAAGATGACATACTATCACATTCCTGTACTTGATCTTTGAGAACATGTGTGCATTTGTATACATTTCTACAAAATATAATGTAATGAAAAATGTCATCATAGCTATATTATAGTACAAGTGCTAGCACTGCAAGTTTTGTATATAGCTTCTGATCAATTTCTTTCTGTGTGGACTTAGCTTCAGAAAGGGAAAATATGCTAGAAAATGTCATCTTATTCTTATGTTAATGTTTAGATCTCATGAGGAGATTAATGCGTGGGATGCTTCTTACATTGCTGAAATGGCTAAAACACAACAGTATTGGAAATGATCTTCATATTTCTATGTTGAAGAAAGAAAACATACCTTCAACACATTGTTGAAGGTATAGCCAGAGCAGGTATCACATACTTTTGGGAAGCTATGTCAGTGTAATGTTCATGGAATAATGTGTGTCCACCTCTTGTGGAGTAAATGTGAGATGTAAAATCTCTGGGCTGAAAAAATAAGTGGTTCCAGCACCTCCATATCCATGCTAACTAATGCTTTACCATCAGTGATTAAAAAAACTGCTGATGAAGAAGTTAAACTGTAAAGCAGGCCTGTTGTGTCATTGAGAAAAGATCTACAATTTAAAAGAGGAATTGTGGAATTCATTCACTTTAAAGAATGAAATGGCAGAGGGTTGAACTAAATGGCTTTAGGATCCCTTTCTATGCTCTAATTTTATGTTGTTGTGAGGGGGTGTCAGGGTCTTCCTCACTTATGCTGTTTTCCTCCTCTGGTGCTTCCACGGACTAGAGAAACTGCCAGCTGTCACATTAAGCAGTGATGAAGAGAAAGATACAATGTGAAAATGATTCATGATTCACAATCATGGAGGTGGTGAAAACTCAGCAGATGTAGTGGATGGGGCAATACAGTTTTAAAAGGTAGCACTACAGTCAATTGGGAAGGGGCAGGAGGAGAAGCCAGAATGATGTTGGACTTGAAGATTGCTAAAGACAAAGGTAAATAGAACTGTCAAACAACTTAAAAAATAAAGACTCATCTAAGAAGAAGACAAGGAAACCAAGGTGAGACTCTGTAGCAAACTTTTCCCAAGAATCTGGCTAACTTCAAGAGCCACAGTTGGGCCAGCTTTCCTACCATGCAAAATGATTCTCATGTTCTAAAGAGCCCCCAAGACCTTGAGGGAAAACCTGTCTGAGCACCAAAGGTCCAGTCTGACTTGGCTTCTGACCCAGTGGAGGTGAGGGAACCAGATGCTCTGAGCCAAAGGATGCCTAAGGTTAATCTGGAGTAATCCAGAGTAAACTTTATTTTCCCAATTAAATCTGGATTAAAAAAACAAACACTCTTTTCTCTTTTTTTAAGTTCCCAATATGTTGAGGGGTTGAGCCTGTTGGAATTGACACTCGGGACCATATTCCATGATCCCGGGAGCCAATCCACTGCCATCCCAGTTCTTTGCGCTCTAAGAGCACAAGGGAGCTAGATGGCACCCCAACCTCTCTCCCCCATCCCTCTGATTTTCCTCTAAACTTATCAGAGGGGGCTGACTGCATCTTCAGGCTCCTTGGAAAAAGCTTCTGACATCAAAATGATGTGTCAGGAGTTTTGGAGAGGGGAGGTGGAAATCTTCCCTCCCCTCTCCAAAGTTCCTGACACATCATTTTGATGCATCAGAAGCTTACTTTGAAGGGTCTGGGGATGCATCCAGGCCCCTATGGTAAGTTTAGAGAAGAAATTGGGGGGAGAAGCTTAAATGGCCTCACAGGATGACCTTTGATCAACCTGGGAAGAGATACAGTTGCCACCACTCCCCAGGATAAACCTGGGATTTGGGCCCTCTGTGTGACCTTTCATAATTTGGACGTGTCTAAAAGGGCCCTGGGAAGAGGCTGATCTTGCACAGAGTTATCCATTATGCAACTGGATTTGATGCAACGTAAAACTGCTGCTCTGACCTATGTTCCTAGAAAAGCAGATGAGAAGGCATTCCACTAGCTTGCCATGGGATGGGGCAGGTGAGGTATTACACTTTATAACGCCTTCTCTGGAGTGGAAATCTAGAGTACCCTCCAGGTTTGCCTAAAATGGTGCAAAGTCAGTTTAAAGTACAAAAAACAAAACAAAAACTGTGATATGGCCCAGAAATCATTGTGCATTACAAAGACTGCCAGTATTCATGGTGAATTTGGTTTTCTGCCCATGTAGACAAGCTTGGTGTCTAAAGAAATCATTTCTATTCCAATTTTTAAAGAATTTTTTTCCACCAAATTTTCCTGCCAAATTCAGGTTTACTCACAACCATCATTAGATTATGTTTATCACATCTGTCCAGATTGACTTCACACACCTATAACCAAGCCACCAGGCTTCTGCTTCCTCATCTGAACTCTCAAACTGTCAACTGTCAGAAGAGAAATGCAGTTTATTTTTAAACTGGACAGACCATTCTGCCAGTTGTGATTTAAAGCCTCTCACATTAATCAGAATAAATCTATAAATATCTATAAATATTAAAGCTCATTTCAGAATCTGTCACCAAGCAGCTGTCACGGCATAGACATACACCATGTTAACAATGCACAACCTAAATTGACAGTTCTGCACAAAACTTTTTTCTGCGCAGTGTCTGGAATACAACTACCACATGCAGGCTCAACTTGGAGTTAATGCCCATTATCAAAGAGAGCAACAGAAGGTGACAGAATGCACACAAAAATGAATATGGAGTTAAATCTGTGCATGGAAAAGGCTAAACCTCTATCTATGGAATTGCTTTTGAAGGGGTTTTTTAAAGGGGTAGAAATATTTTTTTATAATACTGAAATAAAAAATAAAAATTAGTCTTTCAAGTGTTGGAAAACACTTTTGAGAGAAATCCTAAACAAGCAAACATTCTTACAATTCAGAATTTATTTTGCAAATATTTAAATAAACAAACAAACAAACAAACATTGCACATTATGATTGGAAATATTTTTGCATTTAAAATTATATAACTCTAACCATCTAAAAATATCAGGCTACTTAAGCTCTTGTTTCTGCTTTGTCTTTTTCTATATGAAGTAGCAAATGCCCGTGTTGGAAGCAGATAATACCAGGACTTTTTCTATATTCTTTCTTACTTCTCTACATTTCACAAATTTAACATCTTTTCAATGCAGTATATAGTCAACCTAGATGCCGCAGATACAATTGGACTCTTTGATAATCAAGATATCAGACTGACAGTATATCAGTTTTTTCCCAATGCTTATATAAACCAATTTTATTTTGAAGCGCTATTTTAATAACACATTACATAAAGATGTAAAATCATACATTTTGTCAGAAAACCCAGAAAAGAAAAAAAAGTTGGATTAATAAGATTTTCTGTTTGATACTTATTCTGCACAAAATGTGCATTTTAGGTAGTGTGTGAATGTGTGTACATACACGCACAGGAAGTGGTATTTTCTCTACACAAAATAATGTTTCTGCACATTAATATTGTTTTTTTTGCAGAAAATGCAATAGTGCAAACATGTGAATTTTGTGCAGAATATGATCCCAGATACATCATTATTTTTTCAAAGGAATGGAATTTATGTAAATGATGGGGATGGTGATGATGATGATGTTTCCTAATCAAATGGCTATTTCCTGCAAAAAATGTCATGTAGGAATTTTGCATAGAATAATTTCTGAACTCTCAATAGTGTTCTATAATGACACACAACAGCAAAGACATTACTAAAATTATTAATTGTTTTCTTTGATAACATAGTAATGGCGATCAAACCAAAGAAAGTTTTTTCCAAACAAAATAAAAATTTTCAAACTCGGGCTAATGAGTAGCTGGCCACCTATCCTGTTCTTCCTTCATTTCCTCCCGCCCTGAATGCACAATACTCCCTAATCTCTGTTATCAATAATTATCAGATTTCTGGGAAATAGGTGGTGATGACAAACCAAAAGCAGTATAGAGAATATGCAACATTGTCTATCTATGTATAAGTAAGGCCTACTAGATGTAAGGAGACATACAACTTTGAAATGTTGACCATACCATTAAGTAAGAATTGTTCCATCCTCTTGTTGTTGGATTATAGTTTTCAGAAGTCCTAAAAATGCTAATGAAGCCAACAACATGTATTGGGATGTATGATTTTCCACCTCTGAGCTAGAACAAGTTGTGGTTCTAAGAGGTGCCATTGTGGTGCAGGCTGGTGAGCAGCCAGCTGCAGCCAGCTGCAACAAATCACTCTGACCAAGAGGTCATGAGTTCGAGGCCAGCTTGGAGCCTGCGTTTGTCTTTGTTCTATGTTAAGGCATTGAATGTTTGCCTTATATGTGTAATGTGATCCGCCCTGAGTCCCCTTCAGGGTGAGAAGGGTGGAATATAAATACTGTAAATAAATAAATAAATAAATAAATAAATTGTTCTTGTTGTCATAAGAAAGAGTTTGATTCAAGGTTTTCTTGAAAGGAGTGAGTTGGAGACACGAAGAGAAAGGGACAGAGAAGGAAAATTATTATTTAATCAGGAAAAGTGATGGTAGAAGCACAAAGATGATCAGAGGAGGGGGGATGTGAAGAAAGGAGAGCCGAAACATAGCCCAGAGTATCGGGGAAGGGAGAGATTGGGAAAGGTGAACCAGAAGGAAAGACTAGAAGAAAGAGGAAGACAAATTGATATAAGAGATGTGACAGACATATATGGATATATAACTTAATGGAATTTACTTACAAATAAAGGTTTTATTCAATAAGCTATATCCCTTGAAAGTGTCCCTTCAATAAAATGGTCAAAGGGGGAGAGCCCCACCCTGATTTCCATCTAGTCATCCTGTAAAAATATCTGTATTCCACTCTGATTTTGAACTTTTTTCTTCTCCTGCCATGATAGAATTTTCCCACAAGGACTCAGTAGGGAGGAACAAATGTGGCTAAATTAGAGCTGTAATGTTTCATTGATTAATCAGTTGGATTAATTGATTAAAAGCCTCTTAATTGAATAAAAGGGTGTCATGATTAACTGGGTAGAAGACGTATGGGGGGGAGAGAGGGAGAGGAAGAAAGAGAGAGAGAGTTTAATTAGGGGTGCTGAAAGGCCACTGTTTAGCAAAGAGGAGTTTAACATTTTTTCAAAAAATAGTGTGTGTACAAAAATCGAATACAGCACCATCTGGGTTTGTGTGTGTGTGTGTGTGTGTGTGTGTGTGTGTGTGTGTGTGTGTGATCTAGCTTATGACAAACTCCTTGCTATAACATGTGGGAGACAAACCGTTGTCACTACATATCCTATTGCTTCTCTCTCTTCTCTGTATGACTAGCCCATTCCCGCTGTTGATGGACAAAAACTCATCAATAGCTTCTGATCCCACAGTGATTCTGCCACTTCGTTGAAGTGATAAGCCCTTCCATTTCTGTGTGGGAGAGCAGAGTTATGCATTTATGCAGATGTTCATTGAGCAATGGGTTGGTGAATAGGCACAGAAGTGTGAATGAAATAATAAGGGTGTTCATGCCTCTATGTAACTGCTATTGGTGATTGTGTAACTGCCATGGAATAGCAGCTTTGTGCAATAAAGTCCATAATTGATTAAGATTATCCCTGAAGAAGTTGTTGCCCTCTTGTTAACATTATTAATCACATCACTTGCTATTTTTGAGATATATATTACAAATATCTTTAATCCCTAATGGGGCATTCTCAATCAATCCCCTAATTTGGAATAAATCAAAGTCCCATGTTTTGCTTTCTAACAGAGTTGTTACATTTTCATGAAAATGAAGCATCCACAGTACTGTGAAGAGTTATAAGACTTATAAAATTCGATAGAACAATAGTGCCAGTCTTGCTATTGGGAGTGTGGGTGGGACTTCTTTTTAGCTCTAATTATGGCTACTATCATAAAATTAATACTTGTAATAAAAATATACATAATGGAAATGTCACATTAAATAACTAGATAATGCATTCCTGCTTAGGACTGTTTGCACGCCAATGTCTTCTTAAAACTTGCTAACAAATGCCAGCTCCAACTCTTGTTCATGCTTTTACTGAACAGATTTTTTAGTAAAATTCAAATGAACCTCCCTGTAAAAGGAAAAATATTTGGATCACTGCTGATTGAATCAATATTGAGGCAAAAAGTCCCTTTTGTTTACTATAAATCCAAAAACCATTTAATTCACATCTCTCCAGTAGGGCATTAATCTCTAGGACATTAATTGCCTATTTAATAACTCTAAATTGCTAATTAGGCCACTAGACTGATAACTGGTGTTACTGCAGCTTGGGTTTTAGTGAAGTGTGTTCATGGAGGATGAGTTTAGAAAACTTCATTCTGCTTTATGTTTAAAATAATAGACATGTACCATCAAGCACAAATTCACTGCTCTATGCTTTTGTGAGTCAGATATTGTCAAAATGTTTCCACAAACCACATTGTATTCTTGTTTAGGGTTTATTTACAATCTACACTGAATAGCTAAAATATAGATTAATAGGAGATGGGGGTATAAAGGAGTACCTCACTTCACTCGCCTGCCTATCCTCCATAAGGTAAAGGTTTCCCCTGATGTTAAGTTCAGTCATGACTGACTCTGGGGGTTGCTGCTCATCACCATTTCTAAGCCGAAGAGCCAGCGTTGTCCGTAGACACCTCCAAGGTCATGTGGCCGGCATGACTGCATGGAGCTCCGTTACCTTCCCGCCAGAGCGGTACCTATTGATCTACTCACATTTGCATGTTTTCAAACTACTAGTTTGGCAGGAGCTGGGGCTAACAGTGGGCGCTCATTCTGCTCCCGGGATTTGAACCTGCGACCTTTTGGTCTGCAAGTTCAGCAGCTCAGCGCTTTGAGACACTGTGCCATCTATCCTCCATATTTATTTATTTCGTGTCAAAAGCATTGTACAACAAATACATTTCAAAATGATGGGGGGGGAAAAGAAATCACAAGCAACTAAATAGTTTTGGACCAAAAGCGGGCAACAGCAACCGCATTGTCTGTAGCTTTAAACAACTCCTCCTCCATACATGAGGCAGGGCATTGTGGGCAAGCATACATATGCTGAGTTGTTTGTTCAGCTCCACAGTCACACAAGGTGGAGGATTCCTCCAGGTAGTGCCACCTTGCCAAGTTGTCTTTTGATCTGCCTACTCCACTTCTGAGTATGTTCAGGGACTTCCAAGTTGCCCATTCTTGGTTTGCCCCTGGAGGAAGACCCTCATGGGGGGCCGTCCAGTTAGAATTGCCAGGTTTAGCTGCCCAGAGAGACACTCTTGCTGCTGCTGGAGGAACATCAAGAGGAGTGGTGGTTCTCATGAAGCCCTTCCTTGATTTGAGTCTGGTGGGAGGAGGCTGATAGCCATGCAGTGGGTGGCTTTTGCAATGTTCGACCTTTTTTCTCTCACAGTTAGCAGCAACTTCCCATTGCATGTCAGGAGGGGCAATGCCAGCTAGCTTATAGAGTTTATCAACAGGTGTAGGTTTAAGGCATCCCGTGATGATTCTGCATGTTTCATTCAGTGCTATGTCCACCTGCTTTGCATGGGCAGACTTGTGCCAGACAGGACAGGCATACTCTGCAGTTGAGAAAGACAAGGCCAGGGCTGATGTTCTTATTACTTGTGGGTCTGCACCCCATGCGCTGCCAGTCAGTTTCCGCAGGATATTATTGCGTGCAGCTACTTTGTCCTTGGTGTTCATGCAGTGTTTCCTATATGTTAGTGTTCGGTCTAAGGTGACACCAAGGTATTTAGGATGGAAACAGTGTTCGAGCTCTTGGCCTTCCCAAGTAACTTTCAGTTTCCTGTTGGCTTTGCGGTTACGTAGGTGGAAAGCACACACTTGTGTCTTGGCAGGGTTAGGCTTCAGGTGGTTCTCTTTGTAGTAGCTGGAGAGATCTTTCAAGGCATTGGTGAGTTGCTTTTCAACTGTTTCAAAATCTTTCGCTTGTGTTGTAAGGCCAAGGTCATCAGCATATATAAAGCTCTTTGTGAGTGGTGGTATCTATCCTCCATAGATGGATACAAATGTGAAGTAGACATAAATTTCATAGGCCTCAGTCTATGCATGCATTTTCTAAGGTTGATTCTGTCAACTTCCTGTTCTGCCTTTTTTTCTGGCAATATTTGAGTAAATTGCCTCTTCTAGAAGACTCACAGACCTCAACAAACATTTTAAATGGTTTGTAAGGAAAGGGAACCTGTACTGCCTAGCATTTCTTTCAAAGTAACAATTCATTAATGGTGCTTCTAGACAAGGGAAAAACCTATGATGTGCCAGGAGGATTGCTGGAGTAGCTTAATAGCGGTCTGGTATTTTTTTTAATTTTAAGGGCTTGGGGAGGGGGTTGGGGTAGGGGATGTCATCTCAAGCGTTTGGCCTCCAGGAGACCAAAAGGTGCAAGATGGCTGTGGGGACTCACCCGTAGGCATCCCCACAGGCCCAATATCCTATTAGACCTGGGCTTTTCAGGAAGGCCCAGATGTAATGGGGTATCAAATTAATTCAGGTAAAAGCAGAGTTTACCTGCTTTCTCTCAAATTAATTCACTTTTACCATTTGGATGCCTCTGGTAAAAGCCTGACAGCCCCCACATTTTGGGACCTGTCTGGAA
This sequence comes from Anolis carolinensis, assembly GCF_035594765.1. NCBI lineage: Eukaryota > Metazoa > Chordata > Lepidosauria > Squamata > Anolidae > Anolis > Anolis carolinensis. Next base: position 108,138,603 of record NC_085844.1, read on the forward strand.
GGTCCTTAAAGAAAAAAACTTGTGAGTTTTTGGAGCATAGTGGGTAGTTTATGCAGAGTCCAAATAGAAAATTAAATCCCAAGCATGTCAAAGTTGCCCCCTGTGCTGAAAATGATGATTTCCCGTAATGGTTGTTGGCTACTTACAACCTCTCCCTCCAATTACAAGTCACTGTGAAAAGAAGTGGAAGAGTAGTATTATCTTCATGTCCTATGGAGTTGCTAACAGAATCTTGTTGGCCATTTTGGAAAATAGACTGCTGGAGTAGACTGCTCTTTAGTTCTTTAGTTTTCAGGGTTTTTTTTTTAGTTTTTGGTAATAAGTAAGTTTTATTTTGTTTTCAAAGGAGCAACAAGATTGCTCTTTAGTTTGATACCACAAGGCTCTTCTTATGTTGGATCCCAACAGTAATGTCAGGGGAGGTGTCATGATGTTGCATTGTCTCAGGGTGAAATGTGGAACTAAGGACATATAAAACATTCATACTCCCAAGAGAAGTAAGCCTGTTGTGTTCATGCACAAATATCTTTCAAATATGAGGCTTTTTCAGATGTCAGCTTGGGAAACAGTATTGCATGTCATCCTATGTTCCTACAAATTTATTGCAACCTTTCAGTTATGTGGGAGGAAGCTCTAATAATGTGTCATCCTGTAGGGCAGGTGACAGTGGTAGCATGATGAAACAGAAGAGAACTGTCACTGCTCTTCAGGGAAAGGAACTCCTTTCAAACTGGTACGAACTGTGCCCTATAACCTGGAACTAGGCACACATACATTCCATTTGAAGTACTTTCCTTTATTCATGGGAAAAATGCTCCTGAACTTATTGTTAAAGCTATGAAGAATAACAAACCTTTTTGAAATGAGTAACTTCCACCAACTTTTCTGTTTTGTATCTTTTCATAGAAGCCTATCAAGGAATTTTCTGAGGCACCTAGAAAATTTCTAGAGAACACATATCACCCTCCACATACACCAGTAAAGAGTGAGGGATTCCTATCCCGCCTCAAAGTGGCCTAAGTACACTGCTATAGAATGGAAGGGTGAGCCTGAAATCAAAACATAATGTAGAGCTGCAGAGACTCTTCAGCCTTAAATAGGCTGGCTCTACCCCACGAAAAAAAATAGTCCTAGCCAGGACTAACTCATACTGAGCCTCCATTCATTGTGGGCCAGCAAATAGCCCTCCCCTCTCAGCTGGAAAAAAAGGGGAAACCTAATTATTTTAGTTCCCAGGATTTATAAACAAACTGAAATGTTCATGAAAGAAATAACCAAACTCAGTACTTTTAATATACACGTACAATCTTTTGAAGTCTTGCCTGCTTAAGTTAATTCTAATCCAAATTTGATCAAATATGTGAAGCCTAACTTTTCTTCCTTGAACCTATTAACTCCACTCTGAAGGTAGCCTAAAGTAAACTCCATTCTAAAATAATGGCCAGGGAGATTTGTGGGTAAGATCAATTTGTGGTTTTCGTTTGCTTAAATGAAACGTTAGGTAACAATCAGATTCAATACACATCCATATGAAAGCATCTGAAATGTCAACATGTTTAAAATATGCTTGGAAATGGAGCCTGTCTTCATTGATATTATAGCAGATGGGTTTCTGGAAAAAGATAAGAGAAATTCAAATCGAGGTAGACCAGAGGCTATTTTCGACATCCTTGTTAGAGGGACAGATGATGCAACAGTAACTTAAATAAAATTCTCATTGCCCTAAGTAATGTTATGCAGAAATCAATTTAGAGTTCAGATGAGTTGAATGCTCTTCATGTGCGCTTTCAAGGTTGAACTTGCATTTCACTTTGGGAACATTTATTGTAGTTCGTTTTGTTTTTAATTGCTACAGTACATTTTTATTTAACCTCGCGTAAAGCTGTTCATCATTTCATGTAAGCATGATATGAAATTTACAGAAAATCTATTCAGCAACCAGACATAAATTGAACTTTACTGCATGAAAACATTGTTCTTTAAAGAAGTTAAGCCCAAAAACGTTTTTTCCCAGGATGCAGTCATATTGCAGCAGCTCCATTGGCTGCAGGCCTGTTTCAAGGCACAATTCAAAGTACTGGTTATGACCTTTAAAGCCCTAGACAATTCAGGTCCAGGCTATTTGGCTGACCACATCCCCTTGTATAAACCTGCCTAGGCCCTGGGATCTTCAGGAGCGGCCATCTCAAGCTTGGTTGATGGGATCGAGAAAGTGGGTCTCCTTGGTCGCTGCCCTTCGACTTTTTTATGCAGAGTGACTTTGTTTTGAGTAGACCAGTATGGGATTGTGCTATAAAATGGTCAAGAGATTCTCCCCTTTGGATACATATTTATTTATTTGTGTGATGTTTTAAACAAGGGCTGACTCTATTTAGGGAATGTGTGATCAGGTGTGAGATGTGCTCAGCATAATGATCCAAAACCATAAAGAAAACAAGCTTGGAAAAATAAGTCCACAATGCAATTTGGTGACAGCTAAAGTCAAGAATAGGCTCACGCATGGGTTTGGATCCAGGCAACAACCAACCCACCCATTGATTGATGGGTCTGTAGATGCAGCCCTGTGCCAGATCCCCTAGAAATGGCATGAGAGGCACTATTGAGGTTGTACCCAGTCCTGGTCTCTTGAGTCCCATCTATATTGCCATATACAGTAGAGTCTCACTTATCCAACATTCGCTTATCCAACGTTCTGGATTATCCAATGCATTTTTGCAGTCAATGTTTTCAATATATCATGATTTTTTTGGTGCTAAATTCATAAATATAGTAATTACTACGTAGTATTACTGCATATTGAACTACTTTTTCTGTCAAATTTGTTGTATAACATGATGTTTTGGTGCTTAATTTGTAAAATCATAACCTAATTTGATGTGTAATAGGCTTCTCCTTAATCTCTCCTTATTATCCAACATATTTGCTTATCCAACGTTCTGCCAGCCCGTTTATGTTTGATAAGTGAGACTCTACTGTACTGTAATTCAGTTTGAACTGAAATATAATGGTCAGTGTAGGCTCATATCATGCAAATAGAACCACATTGAATTGGATTATATCAATCTACACTGCCATAAAATCCAGTTCATTACAGTTAACCTGTATTCTTAAACTGGAGTATATGGTATTGTAGATGGGGTCTTAGCCACCAAGGAGTGTGGAAAACACCCACCTGTCATGGCTAGTGCTGACAATGAGGATGTGAAGGAAAGATTACCTCTCCCAGTATTTGAGCTAGTCTCAAATTCAGAGCAACAGCATGTGCAGCCAGACAGTAAAGAACCCACCACTTCAGAACAGAAAACAACAGCAATCCAAGTGGATGATGAAAGACTTACCATCCCTCTGGGCTCAAAGCAAGGGCAGAATCAGGGCTGTGAGCTGGGAGACCAGAGGTTAAGCATTCTCTATCAGTTACAATTAAGGACAGGTGGGATTCAAGAGTGGATATGTGGTTGTTTCTTTGAGAAGAGGGCCAGCAGGTGGGATCACTTGAGAGATCTGCAAAAATAGCTGAAGTTTGGAATTGCCAGTAACAATGTTGGTATTGAGCTGCAGCCTGAAGTATTGTGCCTTAAACCCTTGAAAGACAGACTGTACTCTGGATATTCGATTGATTCTGAAAACTGTATTGGTGAGATATCCTGGCTTTGGAATATTGGAATGGACTTACGGCTTACCATCTTGCCTTCTGCTTGCTTGGCTGATTGATTAATGTGTTGACTTCAGACTGCTCCTGGACTACGTACTCAGCTGATTTCCAGAGACCCTCTGGGCAGGACTTTGTTTTTGAGTAGACCAGTATGGGATTGTGCTATAAAATGGCCAAGATATTATCTCCTTTGGACACCACCAACTACTGGGTAAGATTGACCCCCTAACATACCCTTCACTGGAACCCCTTATAAACAAATGCTTGCTGGGCGCTGATCACTCAGTCCTAGATTCTGAGATATCATTTCAATTAACCCAATATCCATATATGACTTGACGGTTATGTATGACACCAAACCTATAGATGCCATGTGAATTTCTATGCATGTAACAAAGAGTTTGAATCCCTAACATTAAATGTATATGTATAACTTATGGTGATGGCTGCCCCCCTCCCACACAGAATTTTGTACAAATATACACTTGGTTTGTGTGGACCAATTTCTTAGTTTGGATTGGCTTGCAAACTGAAGGTGATCCACATTTTAATTTTGCTCTTACATATTTCTTGAATTTTTAGAATGTTCTTAAAACAAAACAATCAAAGCATCATATAATTATTTCTTAGGGAGCAGACAATAACAGCAACAACAATAAAACCTTATATACCCCCCCCCCCAAATGTAACAGGTGACATCCATATGGAATCCAGTCCTCAACATATGTTAGACCTTGAGGTCTTTAGCATTGTGTTAGTATTCCTCTAACTGTTAGGTCAGGGGTGAGTTTGGGTTGGGTTGCATGAAAGGTTGGCTAATAAACAGGGTTTGCCTTGTCACACATTAATTAAATTACTCTCCAGCGGCTTCTTTTTCTGGAGGGCTGCCTAATGACATTGAAAATTGGAGCAGCAGTCTGGAGTAACCATTTAACTGATACATGATCACTTGATGCTACAAAGCTTGAAGAATTATTATTATTACTACTACTACTACTACTACTGCTACTATTGGTTGTATTTCACTGCAAGCAAAGGAAAAACAGACATCTGGAAGCTCTAACACAATTATTTGCTGATTTTAAATTTGGAGCAAATTTTATTCATGATGGGTTTTTGTGATTGTACATGCATTTAAAGTGCAGAATGATGGTTTTTATTTTAAGAGGTTGTCTTATTATTTTGCTTTCTAAATAATGTAATACTTGCCTTCAGTAGCAGAAGGTGTGGGGAAAGTTTTCAAATATAGTCATTTTTATTTTCATATACCTTTTAATCATTGTGGAAGGCAAGTTCAGTCTCAGTTTTGAGGAAAATGGGTTCTGAAACAAATGAAAAAATAAAATGCTTTCCCTCAGTGAGTCCACCTTTGTGGTCATCTTAACCATCAGCTAGCCTTGATTTCAAGGAGTCACAATATGTGGGATAATATGTAGTCTGTTTCATGTTTCTACAAGAGCCAAGCAATCTCCTACTTTTCAGACACAAGGTGAGAGAAATAGAAGGGGTGACTCATGCAAATGACAGAGTTCAAGAAGTGAAGGAGAAAGGCATCAGGAGGAAATAAGGTGAGGTAAGGCAGGGAGTAGGAGCAAAGGAAGAGTGAGTGATGTAAGTTAGGGAGTGCTTTGAAAGAAGGAGGGAAGCATTGAAGATATGTGGGATGGAGTGAGTGGATGGAAAAGTTTAGTGAGCTATAAGAGAAGTGGAAAATAAAGGAAAGGCATTGTGAAGGCATGTTGGCATGACATAAATTGAGGTAGAAAATAGAGAAGAGAGAGCAAGTGGTGCAAATGACAGAGTGGAAAAACTAAGGATTGGGGTATTTGGAGAAGGGGGTGAAAATAAATGGGATGGGAGAGGGATGGTATGAGCAGTAGTAAGAGAGAGAAAAGAGCATTGATAGGGTGTGACTTAAGGTAGAGGGTGGTAGGGAGGAAAGAATGTAGATGATTACAAGAAACAAGGAAGAGAGGGATTAGAGCAGGTATGGGCAAAGCCAGGCCTGGGGGGCGGATGCACCCTCTTTTATCAGGCTTTCCTCTCTCACACTGTCCTATCCTTCCTTCCTTCTCTCTTTCCTTCCTCCTTCCCTCCCTCCCTCCCTTCCTTACCTCCCTCTTGCTTCCTTCCTCCTTCCTTCCCTTCTACTCTTTCATCCTTCCTTTCCTCTCTCCTCCCCTCTCTCTTTCTTCTTCCTTCCTTCCCTTCCTCCCTTCTTCCTTCAATAATAATAATAATAATAATAATAATAATAATAATAATAATAATACGTTTATTTATATCCCACCTCCATCTCCCCCGAAGGGGACTCGGGGCGGCTTACAGCAAAATCAAAATACAAGCAATGATAAAATATAAAACATCAAAGGACAAAAACAAAAACCAATAATAAAATATACACAATAGGTGAAAAAACACAACACAGAATTAAAACATCAAATTAAAAACAATGAGGTTGCAATAGTGGATAAGCAAGGTGCACATTATGAGTAACAAATTCGTAAATAGATAAAGTGCATTAGAATCATTTAAGGTCACATTAGGTAGGGAGGAGTCCTGAATAATATCAAGCAATCAGGAATCAGGGGAAGAGTGACCAGTGCAAAAGGTCGAGGAGCATAATAATTGTGATGGAAAAAGGTGATTTTTAACCAAGGCCTGGGTGAAATGCCAAGTTTTCAGACTCTTCCGAAATGCCATCAAGGTGGGGGCTTGCCTGATCTCCCCAGGCAGTGAATTCCATAACCGGGAAGCCACTATAGAGAAGGCCCTCTCTCTCGTCCCCACCAACCACACTTGTGATGCTGGCGGAAGAGAGAGGAGGGCCTCCCCCGATGACGGAAGAAACCGTACAGGTTCGTAGGGGGAGAGACGATCCCAAAGGTAGATGGGTTCCTTCCTTCCTTCCTCCCATACATCCTTCCCTTTTGTCTTCCCTCCCTCCATTCCCTCCCACCTTTCCTTCCTTCCATTCTTCTCTTCCTCCCTTCCTCCCTCCTCTTTTTCCTTCCTCCTGCGGGATTTTTAGCTTGGAGGAGAGAAGGTAGAGAGGGAACTTGAGAAGCATGTATCAAGATTTAAAAGGGTGTCCCATTGAGGAGGGGGAAAAAAACTGTCTTTCTGCTGCTCTAGAGACCAGGGCACAAGAGCAATGGTTTCAAATGGCAGGGAAAGTGATACGACTGAAAAGATTGTGGCAGAGGCTGCCTTGGAGTGTGGTGGAGTTTCCTTCTCTGGAGGTTTTTCCACAGAGGTTGTCTATTGGGAGTGCTTTGATTGTGCCTTCTTGCATGCCAGGGCGTTGGACTGGATGACCCTTGAGGGTCTCTTCCAGCTCTAGGATTCTAGATGAGAAGTAGGTAATACTGGGTCTAATGGATATACTTTTTCTCTCCCGTCCACCATCTCATCCTAGCGAAGGCTAACTCTTTTGATATCCAAACATTTCCCATATTTCCTTCACTTTCTACCTCTGAAAGAGAAGATGAAAGGGAGGAAAGGGCAGGAAGGGGAACTTTAGGAAAAAACCCCTCCTGGCCCACCCACCCTGCTCTGGCCCTTCATGCAGCATGAGGAAGAGTGTAGGAGACAAAAAAAAAGATCAGCCCAGATGGTAGAGTTGGGTATTGATAGAGAACAAGATGAGGATAGGAAGGAAGAGGAAGTGTAGAAAACAAAAGAGAAGGGAGGGTGTAGGGTGCATGGTTTAGGTAAGTGCTTGATGCAAATGTTCAAATTTTGGGGAGATAGATTCAAACAATGATAAATGAAATCTGTGGGCTTTTAAAAAAGGATTCAATCCACATATATGCATCTTGAGGGCATTGTAGCACATTTGAACTGTTTACTCACAGTAATCAATTTTGTGTGTGCAGCAAATTCTTAGGGGTTTTTTTTTCGTGTCAGGAGCAACCGGAGTTTCTTCTTAGTTATCTAAATTGTTATTGTATTTCATTGCCAGAGATCAGGAGAGAGGAGTTGGGGTTTTTCTGTATCCTTGCTAAAAGAACTTGACTGCTTTTGAGTATTGTACCCCTGAACCTGAGTGCATGGGCAATATCATTTGCTCTTGCCCCTCAGGCAGCAGGAAAAAACCCTGTAGGATTAATGCAGTTTGACACCACTTTAACTATTATAGGTTAATACAATTGTTTCATTTCAGTTATAGTTTTATATATGTTTAGACATTTCTGCCAAATAATGAAGATGTCTCATCAAATTATAACCCCTTGATTCTATAGCATTGACCCATTGCCCAGGTGCTATCAAACTGCATATGTAGATGTGTAGATGCATTCTTAGATTGGCTTCAAATATTCTTGAAGCAGATTCATTATGGAGGCAACTGAAGTTCACATTATTACACCCACACAGAGAGACTAGTATTGCAGATTTAAACAAAGGGCATTGAATTAGTTGTTAAGGAAGCCGTATATAACTTGTAACACATTTAGTTCAGATAATAGAAATATCAGTTGGGAGAAATTTAGGCAAATTCCTGTGCCTCAGCCACAACACTGTAACATGGTGACAGTAATAATATCTTATGGTATAAAACTGTGAAAGGGATATTCGAGCCCATGTACAGGAAGCATCTGAGTCCCCAAAGCAGAGTGCCACATAAATTCTAGTGCTCATTTCATTGTTATTTGCTCTTCTGAACTTTAAACACCCAGGTTGCATTGCAGTCTTTCACATAAAGTGCCTATCCCACTAGACTTTTTTCCTACCCATGCATGGATCAGGGCTTACACCACTGTGCATGAGAGTAAAACTAGGCCCTTAATTATCTTTCCTGGAGATAAAAAGGTCTGTTGACTTGGTAACCGTTGATAAAAGCATAAAGCAATTAGTGGGAACAACACGGAGGTAATTCCTAGCAGTGTCTCTAGGGGAAAGATGTTTGGCTTCAATGCACAAATTGTTTATGTACATTGCCCTGAAGTTTCTCCTTCTGTTCCAAGAGAAGGCTGATAATAAAAAGTTGTAATGAAATTCAGAGGGGAAATGGTCTTTGTAAGAGTTGGCACAGACAAACAGCCAACCTACAAAATTACATAAAGTCTTAGTTTTTGTCACTAGTAGACTAACTCCCAAATGTGTCCTTGTGTAAATGTGAAAACTGCTATTTATAATCACATAATTTTCTATGTGGGGAGAAAAGGTGATTCATAGGAATCTGCTCTTTCTTCTTCTTAAGAACAAATAGAACAAAACATTGTATGCTAGAACAAATCTACAGATAACATCATGAACAGTTTTTTGAAAGGTATCATTTTCCCAATAATTTATTCTCATGCAACTTCATATTTTAGCATCTACTTTGGTCTCTGTTTTACAAGTCTGAAATGTTTGCTTTGCTTAGGGCATTTATTAGCAGTTGTAAATAAATGACTTTTATTGTAAAACCCAAAAACTCAGAGAATATGTAGACATCTGGACATTTGGAAAGTAGAACATAACAGTAGTGTATGAGATGGTTTTGAGACAATGATCTACCCACACACAAGTTCTTTTGGGTACAATAAAAACCTGGCTGCAAAGATAAAGCTACAGACAGAGAATTTCAAGAAAGAAATTTGAATTTAGCTTCTTTTTCTTCACCAGGCAAGCTGTATGATGGGAGCATACACTACAATCACTAATACTAATCCCCAGTACAGGTAATCCTCCAAGTCACTCCTGTCCATTTTACATGGCCCTCATCCCACACCGGGGTGGTGGTGGGGAGCAAAGGAATCATCTCCTTGGCATGGGATTCAGTTTTCAAAGAAAATTGACAATTTAATAAAAGTTCCCATCCCATTTTAAAATCCAACAGTTCCCATTCCACATCAAAATACCTAGTTTTAGCCATTTTATGTGCAGGGAGAACAGTGGAGACAATTTCTCCTTGACTTCACAATCCTACCGTTTCTAAACACTTTAAAGATAGAATTCAATAGGCAACCACTGGAAGCAGTTCTGTGCCATTTGATGGTCTCAGTCTTCAAAGTGTATAGAAAAAGAGAGAATACTACATCTGAGGAGGTCCTAAGAAAGCTATTATAATCTAGTTGGGGCAGTGGTAGTTGTAGAATTTCTGATGACTCTATTTCCTCTGATATCAGGAGTCAGCTGTCATAACTTTGAAAACATTGTTATGTACTACACTCTATGCTTAGTTTATTTAAAGGAAGTCACATTCTCATTAGGGTTTGCAATGATAAACCCATTGGTGGAAGCAATCAGTATAGTAGAAATCCATTTCACTCAGTTTTGTCATATTACATCCAGTACAGTTGACTCTAGTACTCTAAACCTAACACTGGAAATGCTTTTCCCCAGTTAGTCTTAATGATGCTGCTGGGATTTAATTTTTTATTTTACTGTTGATTATGAAAGAATGAAATTGCACTGAAATTAGAGGTGGGGAAAACTATTGTTAAATTAGAAGTAGGAAAATCTATTATATTTGTTGTCTCCCATAGTCACTTTTTAAAAAAGTCATCTAATGCCCCTTGGAATTATGAAGACATTTGTGAATTGGATAGATTCTTCAAAAAAAATGTAAGTAAGGTGAAATATTTTCCCTTCTGTGCTGACCCATTTCAATCAATAATGCTGTACCTTGCACAGTGAGGAATATGTTGTATTTGCAGCCTCCAGCACAAGTTCGAGATCTCATATGTTGTTCCATTCAGAAAACCACAAATCAGTATCACAAATATAGTTGACTTTTGAAGGATTAACATCCAAAAAAAGGTCAAAAACCTCACATTCTTTTCATCTTGAAGAAGAATAACTTGAATTAATTTGTATAAAAATGAGAAGTTACATTCCCGTGCCCCTTAGCTACAGTTCCACTGTTGTTGTCACCCTCTCCTAGTGCTGTTGCCAAGTCGTTGTTTGACACATATAAGCCACCACATTACTTTAGACAATGTTTCTGAGCTCATCACATGGTGTTTATCACCTTTCATCAGCAATCTGTTGAAAACTGTCAGCAAAAGTTCTCGGAAATGGGGTAATTGTACATGGAATTGAAATCATATTTTCTTCAAAGTGGTTCAAAGGCACAGCTTTTTCTGTGTGATCCTACATCCCATCATCATGAGCTGTGCTGTGACTTCACATTGGGGACCTGTCTAGGGGGCAGATTCTGCTGACCCTGGAAGTATTAGTGAGGAAAGCAGCCTCCATTTCTCTTACAGTGGTTGCCGAAAAGGCAGTTTACAAATTACATTTTTTCTTTTATTTATTTGAAAAGTTTACATACTGAATCTGCACAATGTTGGGGATCTCTAGTGCTGCACAAAAACAGGATCTTCAAAAAATCACACAATAATGCTACTTTGAGATTTTCAGGCCATATAACTGCATAAAATTTGCAAAACATTTTTATAAAGGTCAAAAAGTGATGTCAGGGGATATTGAACCAATTAGGAGGAGCAACCCATCCATAGTATGATGAGTCAAAGTGCATTGTTTTCATAATGAAGAAACCAGGTGTTATGAGGTTTATATGCATCCTGTGAGTATAGAGTATATATACAGCTCTTATAAACAACAGGATGCATACAAATTTATCATTTCTCAATGTGACTGTGATGAGGTCCTTGTTTGGCAAAAGTCAGCATGACACAGAGAGACCCTACTATTTGCAATGCTGGCAGCAACATAAGCCTCTTGCCTTAGAGCAGAGGTCCCCAAACTAAGGCCCGGGGGCCAGATGCGGCCCATCGAAGCCATTTATCCGGCCCCCACGGCACAAGGGCATAAGGGGGTTGGGCTAAATGACCCAAGGGGTCTCTTCTTCTCTTCCAACCATTATTATTATTATTATTATTATTATTATTATTATTATTATTATTATTATTATTATTATTATTTACATTGAGGCTGGGTGGCCATCTGTCAGGGGTGCTTTGCTTGTGCGTTTGGTGCACAAAGGCAGAAGGGGGTTGGACTAAATGGCCCAAAGAGTCTATTCCAACCCTCTTTTATTAATATTATGATTATTAATATTATTATTAACATTGAGGCTGGGTGGCCATCTGTCAGGGGTGCTTTGCTTGTGCTTTTGGTGCACAAAGGCAAAAGGGGATTGGACTCAATGGCCCAAAGGTCTCTTCCAACCCTCTTTTTTATTGTTGTTGTTGTTATTATTATTATTATTGCTCAGTGGCCAACTATAGTCCGGCCCTCCAACGGTCCGAAGGATCGTGAACTGGCCCCCTGTTTTAAAAGTTTGGGGACCCCTGCCTTAGAGGAGCACACAGTCCCACCACCAAAGAAAGGTAGTGTTATTGGTGGATAAAATGTTTATCTATAGTGAAATTTGAAGTCAATAGTGAAGTTTCATGCTTTGGTTATAATTTCCAGTATCCCAAAGATAACAGTTTTAACAGCATTAGCAATGTCCCTCAAATGAGACCTCATGCTGCGAATTCATTATTCAAACTCTACCTGACACAAAAATTGAATTTGGAGACTCATGAATGGTATTATTTGAGGAATTTCAACTGAAGTTGACAGAAAGCCTTGATCTGCATAGTAAAATTTCTCAGGGACATTTCACACCTTTTGTACTCATATATATATCTCAAGATCATGGGCATAGAACAGCAAACTGATATAGAAGCTCACTCAAATTGCTAGGTTTAGTTTGGACAATAGGTCTTACAATACTTATACATTTGAAGCAGTATATAGATTGAAAAATCTGTTTTGTTAAAAGTGTAGAATTGTTTTACTTTAGAAAAAAATGTATTTCTGAAGGTGTTAGATAAAAGAATAATTTCCTCTCCATTACTGTTTGGATTCATTTTCACTGAAATTAGACTTAATAGAAAATGGGATATAACATGCATTGTTGTCCTTGGCTGTTAATTTCCATGACAAATTCTATAATAGCTTCTGAATGAATGAGAAGGTCAAAGCTGAAGATGAACTGTTAGCAGAGCCATTTTAATGGGTAATAAAAAGTACGCTCCTATTATGCAGCAGATGCAATTTGAGTTGGAGTATTTAAGGAACTATACAATCTAATATTGCAGTGGATGCGTTCACAATGAAAGAAATTGGCACAGTAAGTTCTGTAAGGCCAATTGAATACTTTATGTTGGAAGAAAGAAGAGAAAAGAGGACAAATTGTTCTGTTATCAGCACACTGCTTTACTGCTCTGTCACACAATGAAAAGCAAGGAACAAAAATATAATGTCAAAAATAAAGCCTTAGTAATTCCTTCCAAGAACTTCTTTCATATTAGGAATGGGAAACTTGTAGCCTATTTGGTGTTGTTAGACTAGAGTTCTTATCTGTTGTTACTTTTGGCATTTGACTGGTGTCATCCTTGTTTTAGACTCATGTTATGGAAAAAGTCAGGCCTCTTCATCTTAGTAAGAATTTCTCTACAACCATAAAGCATTAGATGTTTAGAAATGTGGCAACCACCTTTTAGAGAAATAGTATAGAATTTGGATAGCTTCTTTTTAAAAGTTTTGTCATTGTAATGGTTACTTATTCAATTTCCTGCCTGTTCTTTAATTTTTGAAAAATAGCACTATTTGTGTAATCATTTATTTACTTAAAACAGTTTTACCCCACACCATATAGTAAGATGTATGAGTGGCTTGGGTGAACAATTTAAAGTGTAACACAATACTACAATAATAAGAATTTTACAGATAATTTAGGCATCTCCAGGGCTGTAATTCAAAATACCCCTGTTCTCCCTCTCTCTTTTTTAAAAAGAACCTCTTTATTTTAACACATCCCAAAAGTAATTAAAATAACATTCATTTAGAAATGGTGGTAGGATGCCATTTTAATGTTTTGTCCCTTTTCAGAGTTTCAGCTCTCAGGTTTATGATTACTTTCAAAACCCATCTCCAATATAATTCATTACAGTATTACTAACAATGAAAAGTCTTCACAGTGTTGATAGCTGTATCTAAGCTATTTCAATAGAGATATAGTTGGCATCTCTTTCTAAATATAAGGTACTCCATCCCATAGAAGCCATCTGTGCCTCTAATGGCATTACAATCTATTGAACATCATTCTCTGAGAAGATTAAAATGAGTGGATAATCTGTTTTGCCTTATTACAAATTTGGGGATATTCATAGGTTTGAGTGGGGGGTTAACTGAGAGCAACCTTTCATCCCTCACTAAGGCACTGATTCTTGAGTTGTATGTCCCAACCCTAAATACCCTGTTTCCCCGAAAATAAGACATCCCCAGAAAATAAGACCTAGTAGAGATTTTGCTGAATTGCTAAATATAAGACCTCCCCCGAAAGTAAGACCCAGCAAAGTCTTTGTTTGGAAGCATGCCTGCCGAACAGAACACCAGAGCATGCGGGATTGGTAAATGTACATATCATAGAGTCTTGTACATGGAAATAATGGTAATAACAAGAAATTATTGATAGGATTCACAGTTTGGTTATGCTGGTTTGTGATGACAACTACTGTACAGTATATAATAAATGTTCATTTTTTGTTCAACAATAAATGTGAATTCTTCTTCATGAAAAAATAAGATCTCCCCTGAAAATAAGACCTAGCGCATCTTTGGGAGCAAAATTTAATATAAGACACTGTCTTATTTTCGGGGAAACACGGTAGGATTCCGCTAGCTCAATGTTGGGGTCTCAACAAAATTGGCAACAGTAAAAGTTTTCTGAATGTTACCTAATGGCTATTTTAGATATTTGCATGAACCTGTTGTGCAGTGTTTCCAGTGGACTCTGCAGAAGCTGTCTCATCTGTACTTCATAAAAAGGAAAATCAGCCTGTTTAGCAAGCCTTGCAAATGCTGACTTGTTATAAGAAATTATACATATTTTATATACCTATATTCCTGAGGTCCTACTAAATGATCTTGGGCCAAAAAGGTTTAAGAAGCTCTTTCTTAAGAGTGTGGGAAAACCTTGCAGCCTTGTATCCTCCCCTTTTTTTTTTATTTTGATACACTTTGAAAGAAATTCTGAAATGAAATTCTCACCTATTCCTATTGAATAACCACTTTGTCATTATAAACAACAATCCTACAATCCTATCACTCAATCCTATTATCTTCCTCTTCACTATATTGACTATGCTGTCAAGGTCTGATGAGAGCACCACTCTCTAGCTTGAAAGCTGTACATCCAAGTATTTATCCCTGCCTCACACACATTATGTTTGCATCGACAGAGATATATAGATACAGTAGATGTTCCTCCCTCTCTATATAATTTTCAAATATAAAAGAAGACCTTCACTCAATATTTTAAAGATAAGTATAACGTGATCTTGGGCAAGTAACATTTGTTCACACTGCTGAGAAAGTCAATGACCAAACTCTTCTGAACAAATATAGCAAAATAAACCCTGTGATGGGTTTGCCTTACAGTTGTAGTAGATCAGAAACAACTTTAAGGCCCACAACAATAAAAATAAAATCATGTATATAGTATTCTTTTTATCATGTTGTTGTTTATTGAAAGTTTGTTCCAAATGCTATGAAAGCATTGCAATTCATAGATTTTGATATTCATGATGTTCACCTTTCTTTACTTAAAAAATGTCCCTTGAAAGATTTGCATTTTTGTTTGCAGAGAAAGAACTTATCTTGCGTATAACAAAAATAAATGGATGGTAGTGGCTTTCACTTAGTATCTTTAATTATGTTAGTTTCTCAACCCTTGGATTTTGAAGAATATTCAGTATACATAGCAAGACATAATGCACCCCCATCTACCTGAATATGATATTTACACAACCATATTTGAATGAACAAGCTTGAAATAGAGAGATCCAGAAATGAAAAGTATTGGAAAAGGGGCCACTTTATTTAAGTGGATTGAATTTGGGGATGAGCAAGAGTAGGGAGCAACCTGATATGGGTCCAGCTGAGCAAGGCTCAGGATGTTATAAGAAAGAGCCAAGTCCCAGATCAATCTCAAAGGCAGACTTTATCACCATCTGCTGTGTTCTAGGTCCCTTCTACACCACCATATAAAATCCAGATTATCTGCTTTCAACTGGATTGTATGGCAGTGTAGATTCAGGGTCCATCTACATAGGCTAAAAATCTGAAAGGAATTGGGATTTTAAATCCCACTTGCTCTCGGTGTGAAGGTCACATAGCTGGCCCAAACTCCAGGATTGGGCCAGCGGGTGGGGTGGCAGTTCCTGATCTAAGATCAGCAGAGTGGGCTAATGCACTGCCAGCCTCCCGAGGACTTTGGAATAGGAGGGAGATTTCTCCTCCAAGGCCCCATGTTTGTTCTTCCAGAGAGGAGGGAGAGGGGAAAAGGCTCCAGATGTACATCAGAGCCTTCCTCCAGTAAGTTGAGAAGGAAATGGGGGCCACCAAGAGAGTCTACGTATGAGAGGAAATAAAAGCACACGTTTTCCATGCCTGCAGGGAGACACAGGCATGGAAAGGAAAGCCTTTCTTCAGGAAGAATCAAATTCAAAAGGGCACCTATTTAACACGTGTTTTCCAGCCCTTAATCCGATTCCTCCCGCATTTTGGCTAAACATCATTTAGCCACCCCCAACCCAATTTAACCTGGGTTATAATGCATGTGTAGAAGGTCCCTCATAAAATTCAGTTCAAAGCAGATAATGTAGATTCTCTCCTTTGATAATCTGGATTATATGGCTGTGTAGAAGGGGCCCCCAAGAGGCCATCCCAGAGACCTCCTAAAAAGATGCCAAGGTGTGCACCAAACTTTTATGTATTTTCCCTCACTATCAATTTATAATCATCCTTATCCTGTTTCTACAGATACAGTATGGGATAGCCAAGAAAACAAGTAAAACAAAAAGAAAACAGGTAAAAGGGAGAAAATTCCTGCCTGGCCTTGAAGTGACCAGGAAAGTGTACACTGCACTGAGAATAAGTCATGAAGTGATGCTCCAAAGAGGGCTCATGAGGAAACAACCAGGTCTTTAAAAGCCTGTGGCTCTGCCCTGATCATGTGCAGCAATTTAGCATCCTGTAATGCATTCTGACCTTTGATCATGGAGGCCATCAACATCATACCCTTTCCTGCCATCCTCATTTGCTCTGCAGGTACTGGTACATAATCACTGTACTCTGAGTGGCATGTTTGCCTGTGATTCTTTGTTTCTCGAATGCAGTTTGGTTAAGCTGAGAAAACACTTTAAAGAAGAAAATGATCAAAAGCAAAATAAATGGGTCTTTTTGATGCCCAAAGAAGGATTAACATCCATTCATTTCATGATACAGATAACTGCAAGAAAATAAAAAATTCATCCTCCAAAGATACTAAAATTCGAGGAGAGTGGAATGGACACATGACAGCAGGGGTTGAATACCTATACAAGGAAAGGTTGTAAGTTCACAAGAGCTCCAATGCAATCTTTTTTGTGGGTTGCATCAAAATGTGGAGAGCAAAGCAATGCAATCTTTTTGCAGATCTAACTTGCAAGCTTCACAAACACATTTCAAATCTTTGTGATTATCAAACTCTATCCATTAATAGCCTCTTCTTTATTTTCTTTTGTGCTGAATCTGAAACCATTTTTCATGTCATAATCCTGTGTAATATGAGGACATGCAATGATATAATATTGCTAGAGTTCCATGTAATTAATCAGATTTGGTACATAGTCTTTTTTGTGTCAGGAGTGACTTAAGAAACTGAAAGTCGCTTCTGGTGTGAGACAATTAGCTTTCTGCAAGGATGTTGCCCACGGCATGTCGGGATGTTAGATGTTTTACCATCCTGTGGAAGGCTTCTCTCATGTCCCCACACGAGGAGTTAAAGCTGACAGACGAACGCTTATTCCTCTCCCTGGATTTGAACCGCTGACCTTTTGGTCAGCAGTCCTGCCAGCACAAGGGTTTAACCCATTGCACCACCGGGAGGCTCCTGGATACATAGTGCTGTCACTGAAGAAAAATGCAACCCCATTGTTAATGTATTACACTACTTCAGAATCTAAATTATTACCAATATCAAGTAGGAAGACATAATATTCAGCAACATTGTGGATTGAGAACTTTCTAGAAACTCTAAACTAGCAAAGTGAAGTATTTTCAAATCACTGGAATACTTTTCTTATTATGGAGCAGGCTCTGATGTTTGTGTGCTGATTTAAAATTTACTAGAATGATGTGAAGAAACATCTAAAATAAAATAACCTAGAAAATTGGGATGGGATTCTTTTGGTCACTCTCAATTGTAATAAAACATTTCAATCAAATGTTGATTGGTAAGTCAACACATTAATAAATTCAACTGATTCAGTAGTCTACTCTAGTTATACCTAGTAAAAAGACTCAGGGATATTGTTGGTAGACTGTGTTTGAATTGTTGAAAAAAATGAGGTAATAAACCCAACTGATAAAATTCAGGCTGGGATTCATTTAAATCAGGGATCCTCAAACTTTTTAAGTGGAGGGCCGGTTTGCGGTCCCTCAGACTGTTGGAGGGCCGGACTATCATGAAATAGTCCAAAATTCGGATTGTTGTTGTCGTGTGCTTTCAAGTCATTTCAGACTTAGGTCAACCCTAAGTCTAAAGTTTATGACAGGGGCCAGGTAAATGACCTTGGAGAGCTGCATCCGGCCCACGGGCATTGTGGACCCCTGATTTAAATAAGTTCATTGTAAGGATGCAATAAAATCTTTTTTTTCCAGATGTTCATTAAAGTTTCCAACACTTCAACATTGCCTTATACAATGACTAATTTGGTGCCTGTAGCTTTAGTCTTCGTGTGTGAGTGAACTAGTTCCTATCAAGCATCAAATAGTATGTTCGATGATTTCATATGATATTTTTCAACTGAATCAATTCAGAGGTTCAGCTGCAATCAATCAACTGTGGAGTACTCAAGTGATGGGAAATCAACTGAAGTAGATACATCTGTGAACAAATTAATTAGGGATAGGATAATGCAGACTTAAAAAAAACCCAACAAGCAATTTTCAACAGTTATGAGGCACAGTCACTTCAAGACTGAAGAAAAAAGGTTTCCTATTTTGCTAAAGATGTTCCAAACAGAAGTAATTAAAGCCAGGTAACCTGTTCAGAAGAAGGCACATAACACATGAACATTGGGTAGTATATGTTACTGAACCTAGACATTTGCTAGCACAATAGGACATTTTTTTCTTAACCATCCTGTGCCTTTGTTCTGAAAAGTTTCATAGCCTTTCAAAATAGATTTTCAGCATTCAAGAGGAGCTTGAAGTGAGGAGAAAAGATTTCTCCCCTTCTTAGTTCCACTTAGAGAAGCAGTTTCATTGCCCAAATGACCTCTCCAGATTCTGGTCTGAATCTGAAGTAACATATTGTCCCTGTCACAATAAATAAATGATTGTTTCTATGCCTCTCTCCTGGCAATGCTTACTAATATAAAATTAGCATTGTCATGTTTCTTGGCTCTGTTTCAATGCTTGACACTTTTAAGGTGTTAAAACCCACAATTCTATAATGTTATGTAGATCACACATTTTGCATTAGTAAATGTTACTGAGTGAGACCCAAAAATAATTAGATAATTTTACCTAATGCCGGAAAACCAAGTCCCACTATCTCAAGGAAAATTCTGCCAAGTTGGACTCCCCTGCTCAGCAGCTAAGTTCAACTCTGATAGCATCGCTTTTCTGACACTGCGTGTTTGTATATTTTTAACTTCTCCAGATGAAAATGTCAGAGTCAAAAACTTTCAAAACTTGTGTAATTAATTTAAGACTTTATAATAAATGTATCACCGAAATGTCTATTTCAGATTTTGTTTTAGTGTCAACACAATTTACCCAACATTTTTCTGCCATTTTTACAGGTGCTAAATAGTTAACCTTAGGAATGTGTAATTTGGATTTTATCAACGCAATACATTTTAAAATTCAATACACACATTCACTCTGCCTTCCTCTATACATATATGAAAAAGAAAGGGAGAAGATGGGTGAAAACAGGAAGACTAACTCATGATAGTGGGTGGGAAAGGGGGGTAATGATCCAAAAGTAATAGAGAACAGAAATACCAGAATGTATTTGAATAAAATAATGCATAGTAATAAAAATGTCATCCAAGAAATTGGAGTTAATCCAATAAATTCTGAAGCACTTTTAAAAGATAAAGTAGGATAGGTACATGCTGAACTTTGCAGTAAAAGTGAGCTGTGTCAATGTGCTAAATTACTTTTACAATTGGCTTTTTGTGCACCCGTGTGTGTGTGTGCACGTGCATATACAGACAGTCTCCGGATTATGAACAAGATAGATTTTGTAGGTTTGTTCTTAAACTGAATTTGTATGTAAGTCAGAACAGGTTCAATTTAAAGTGTAACTCCATTAAAACGGTTTTGGGCAATTTGTTTCATAAAGATCAAGTAGAACATATTGTAAATAACAAAAATAATTTTATGGCTGTGCATCACACATTTTAGTGCAAATATTAAGACACAAGTAGTGTGAAGGGATAACACTTCTGTAACGTTTATTCTCCTGTCTGTACACCTGTTCAGAAGATTTCTCCTCGTGTTCTGTGCTTGTGACAATGATTCACATTGGATTTAAAATATTGTGGGTTGTTGTGGAAACAAGGATCAGTGATAAAGCTTCAGTGGAAACACCATTTTCCCATGGTAACTGTTACAGGAGTGAATTTACCTTCCTAGGGATGGATTTCCTCTCACTTCCTGTTGTCTTACCACCATTTACTACAAGTTGGATTTTTGTAACTCAGGGACTGTGTGTGTGTGCACAACAAAATATTCAGCAAAATTGTGAGATGCCATACTCTGCCCAGCAGCTCCAAAATAACCCAAACAATTATTTACAGATAGCACAAATATATATATATATATAAAAAACTGGTCCAAGTTTTTTAGAAGAGCATGAGTCATGCACCATAGCTCTATGGTAATGGGAAGCAGAATCCTCTTCTATGCCAAGTCATGAATTCCTAATACAGTGAGAGTGACCATGCAGATTGGCTTATACCATCTGGGAAGTAACAGATGTAGTGACATGTAACATGTTACTAAAAGAGCATAGTGACATTTCTCTTGCATATATAAAAGGTGTCAAATATTGCTATTCCTTCTGCAAGAAATAATGTTTACTTATTACTTGGGGGAGTAACATGCTTTCTTGAAGTATTTTAATGTTGTATATATATATATATATGTATATATATACACGGCTTGAGCGATCCATGAAAAAATTGATTCTAAACTCGTTTCAAAAGTAGGGGGCACTAGCGTTTCATTTCTGATGTCATTTCCGAATTTTGCCCTCAAAATTTTTCGAAATTTAACAAAAATTCGTTAGTTTCAAAAGTAATTCGTTAATGGCGGACGCGCATGCGCAGTGGCCAAAAAAAAAAACAGCACGAGGGGAGATTTTACAGGACTCTCCCACCCTCATTTTTTGAGTGATCTTCTTCAAACTTGGTACCGTGGTAGAACACATTTAACACTGATAGCTCACCAAAATTTGGAACGTTTCCCTTATCCTCTGATTTTTGGCGAATTTTCATAGCTTTTATAATAAACCATTTTTTAATAATTGCAGAAATCTGTTCCTGTTTGAAAGTCTTATTTCCTGTTTCATTGGGTTGTCTTTACTGTGAAAGTCATTGTTCTACTTCAGAAACTTTCTTTTTGTGGCTGAAACTTTGTTATATTGGTGTGTGTGTGATATATACTGTGTGTGTGTATATATATATATATATATATATATATAGTCCTTGCATATGTGTATGTGTGTGTGTGTGTGTGTGTATAGGTAAAGGTAAAGGTATCCCTTGACGTTAAGTTCAGTCATGTCTGACTCTGGGGGTTGGTGCTCATCTCCATTTCTAAGCCCAAGAGCCAGTGTTGTCCATAGACACCTCCAAGGTCATGTGGCCGGCATGACTACATGGAGTGCCATTACCTTCCCGCCAGAGCGGTACCTATTGATCTACTGACATTGGCATGTTTTCAAGCTGCTAGGTTGGCAGAAGCTGGAGCTAACAGCGGGCACTCACTCTGCTCCCGGGATTTGAACCTGGGACCTTTCGGTCTGCAAGTTCAGCAGCTCAGTGCTTTAACACACTTCGCCATCGGTGCTCATGTATATATAATATACATACACATACACACAATGTGGAGAATATGTGGAAAGGTAGATAGATAAGTTGGGAGCCACAGCGAAGGCACCTTCCTGGGAGCAAGGTCTAATAATAATAATAATAATAATAATAATAATAATAATAATAATAAATCCCTTACAATATCCAAGATGGCTCACTGCTACAGAATCTTGGGAGCGTTAGTTTGGTATGGTACCATTATTGGCAGAGAAAGCTAAGCTGTAGGAGTTGAAATCCAATCATTTATCCTCCCTATAGAATCAATTTTATATGCATTTTTAGCTATGATTTATTTGCTATTTTATTGTGTTGTGTTTTTATTATTGTATAAGGCATTGAATATTTGCCTTTGCATTTGGAAGCTGCCCTGAGTCCTTTTGTGGAGAGAGGGCAGGTTAGAAATAGATTAATAACTATTATTATTATTATTATTATTATTATTATTATTATTATTATTATTATTATTATTATTAAATATCTGGAGGACTAAAGTTCGCCCATGCCTGCTCTATACTGCACTTTCCAGAACTTTCCCATCACAATCTGCTTTTGAGCTGGATAGTGATCAAGACATTATTTCCAGCTTACTGAAGTTGGCTGCATATGTTTTGTCTGAGGGTCAGAAATTGCCTTAAAGCCATCTTGTGCAGCTTCCAAAACCCAACACTTGAGAACATTTTGCACTATAGCCATATTTCCAAGGTCGTACTCAAAGGGCTTGGCAAATATACCCTTTTTTGAGATGGATCTAAATCAGGCATGGGCAAACCTTGGCCCTCCAGATGTTTTGGACTTCAACTCCCACAATTCCTAACAGCCAGTATTTGAGAACACAGAAATGCTGGACCACTCTAAAAGCCACCGTGTCTGACTACACAGAGAAGCCACTGAAATCCACAAGAAGCACATGGACAATTTCAACAGAAAAGCTAAAATCAGGACAGTAAAAGAATAACACCCAGAAAATGGGAATTCCAGACAGGAAACAATCAGGGCCAGCTAATACCTCCCAACAAAGGATTCCCCCAGGTAGGAAGCAGCCAGGCTTTGAAGCTGCAAGGCTATTCAATGCTAATCAAGGTGACCAATTGCAACATTCACACTTGCCTCCCACAGACAAGAGTTCTTTCTCCCACCCTGGACCTTCCACAGATATATAAACCCCACTTGCCTAGCTTCGCACAGACGTCAAAACCTCTGAGTATGTCTGCCACAGATGTGGGTGAAATGTCAGGAGAGAATGCTTCTGGCACATGGCCATAGAGCCCGGAAAACTCACAGCAACCCAGTAGGCTGTTGATGAACAACCTATGAACTTTTAGCATTAAAGGAAAAAATGCCCAAGATTTTATCACTTAATACTGTTGGCATGTCTGGAGAAGAAGAATAGAATGCTTCTATACCAGGCAAGGGCAAACTTTGCCCATGTCTGGTGTTAGGAATTGTGGGAGTTGAAATTCAAAACAATCTGACAAAAAACTGGGAGCTGTAGTTTGGCATGGCACTGGCTCTCTTCTCCAGGGAAGGCTAGGTAGGGACTTTGTAAAACTACAACTCACATGATTACATGGCACTGAATCTGTTGCAAGTGAGCTGGTGCCAGATTCCTTTCCTCTTAAAGGGATATCCTCTGGCTCTAAGGATTCCGTTTAGGAAGGCTTGCCTGGCTCTGGTATTCCCCTTTAAGCCTGGCTGGAAAGTCTGGAAAGAAGGAAAACCAAACCAAGGCAGGGCGAGGAGAAGGCCAAGCGCAGGCAGGCATGTCTCTTCTCTCTTCTCTTCCCTCCCTCCCTGCTTCTCTCTCTCTCTCTCTCTCTCTCTCTCTCAGAGAGAGAGAGAGAGAGAAGCAGGGAGGGGAGAGAGAGAAGGGAAGAGAGAGCAATGCGGAAGGGAGCCGGTGGTCCCCGCGCGGGGGGGGGGGGGGCGTCTCAATGGCATTTTTAAATTGTTAGCAGATCGATGGCCATGCCTCTCCCTCCCTCCCTCTTCCGCTCTGATTGGCTGAGAGGCATGCCAACATGGCTTCTCCTCTCAGAGGGGCTACAGCTACATCCGAAGACATCAGAAACAAACGAAAAAAGGTACTTTTATTATTCAAATTCGTAATATTTGTAAGGCAGTGAGCAGATGGTTCAAATATTAATTCAAAAGTAATTACGAAACGAATTTTAAACGAATTTAATGAACTAACGAAAAATTTGCTCAAGCCTAATATATATATATATATATATATATATATATATATATATATATATGGTTATCAGATATTTTTCCAGAAAAGGAAAATAACAAGTAGCAGTCACTAGATGAGCGAAATAATGACAAGTTGTTGTTGTCTGATGATGATATTTATTATTTATTTATTTACTTTATTTCTATCCTGCTCTTTTCATCCTTGCGGGAGAGCAGCGTACAAATGGCAATATTCAATGCCGCACATGCAGCAACATAAAACACAATACATCAATGTAATAAACAATTAAAACATAAATATCATAAAACCATTAAAACATAATACCCAGTCCTGAGGTTGTCATTTGCATGCTACAGTGTGCTGATTCTATATTGCACTTCTGAAATTCCTGATTGCAAAGTCAGGTCTTCATTTTTTTTCTGAACACCATGAAGGAGGAGGCAAATCTGATATTACTGGGATGAAGTTTCATATCCGAGGGGCCACTACAGAGAAGGCGCTGTCTCTTGTCCACACCAGTCATGCTTGCGATGAGCATGGGACCAATAGCAGAGCCTCCCCTGCAGATCTTAATCCTCTAACAGGTTCATAGGGAACTTGATAGTGATTATATTGTTTGGTGAAGTTAGATGCAGTGAGCTACTTTTAGTTTGGAATATTAAAGCAAGTTACACAATCCAATCATTTTTTAAGTAGTAACTAAATTACTATTTTTAAAACAAAGTCTGTTCCCAAGTTTTGTGATTTGAAGAATTTTTTCTTAAAAATTTGAGAAGGTGGATCTCCCTACCATTTTTTTTAAAACTTTTGCATTATCTACCTGCATACAAAATCTGTCCTTTCCATTTCCATTTACTTTTGAACCGTTTGTCAAAAAGAAAAGAAAAAAGCTTTTTATGCAATATCATGCTGCTCACAGTGATAAATACAAAACTTTTCTCATTAGTTTAAAAGTTAGCTTGGGTAAATGTGCTAAGAAGTTGTTGTGGCCTCAACCATTTGCGTACTCTCTGAACATCTTAGTGTGCTTTTAACTTTCTCCACAGGCTTACAATTGATCATGGCTGAGATGACAAATACCTTGAGACAACAAGAGGGGGAGGGGACTGTTTAAAGCTAGGAAATATAAATGGTTGCAGAAATTGCACAGCGGGAAGCAAAAATGCAAATGGTGTTCTTATGCAGCTGAGAAAAGGGCAACTTAACTTGGGGAAATGAATTGGTTTCCTGTGAGGGAAAAAAAGATGAAGAGTAAAATTCAATAGTTTTGGCTGGATTAGAAAGCTGAGAAGCTAGAAAGAAAAAATGAGAATAAACTATTAGGAATTGAATTACATATGTATTAGTTACGCATATACACTGCCTTTTCTTCATCTGCATAGGTTCATGTGCGTGACTATCCTCTTTCTTTTTTTGTCTTCACAACTGTAAGGTAACAGTCTTAAGTGGTTTTACACTAGGATCATCATCATAAAGCGATATAATCCATTTATATCAATATGCATCCCATGTTTTTTAAGGACTGGATACATACCGTATCGAGACTGGATATATAATTATTACAATTCTTATGTTTTAAAACTACTGCATTTTGACTTATCATATCATAGAAGGCTTGCTTCTCCGAAACCATTTAAATATCTCCCTACCCCACGTGTTTTTAATTTTTTTTTCTAATATTGTGCAGTGATATAATCTGGAACTCCCAAACAACAAGTCTTATGAGATTTTAGCTGATGAAATGTATACTAATTTTCCAATTACACGTAAAAAACAGTATGATAGCAACATATAAAATTGCAGAAAATTTAAAAACACAATTAGAATCCCATATGCAATTATTCCATTTCTGTAATGTTTTGCAGATGAATTCTGATGGATTACTGATGGAATGGGGCAAGCCTCATGTGATAGAACCCATTTTGAATCATGTACAAAGAGTCTCAGAAATGAAGTATATTTCAATATTTATCCATGGTGTCATTATAGTGCCAAGGGTAACATGTTTTTAGGTTAAGTTTTTGAGGAGCCAGTTGATTTAAGGCATACACGTGTACATGTGCATGGTTTTAAATTGTCATATCCATATTTGTCATATCTATATCTTATATTACTGGGATATCCAGGAGTAAGCATATTACCCCCTTACTAACGTCACTCCACTGGCTGCCAATTAGTTTTTAGGCAACATACAAAGTATTGGTTTTGATACTTAAAGACCTATATGATTTAGGTCCAGGTTACCTACAGGTTCACCTTCTCCTACATAATCCACCCCAGACACTTAGGTTCTCTAGAGGGCGGCTACTCCAGCCTGTCAGAACTCGACTGCTAGCCATCATCCAGAGGAACTTTTCATCTGACACCCCAAGACCGTGGAACAACCTGGGAGAGCTCTGTTGTAATTTACAACACATCTGAAGACTTATCTTTTCCAGTAGGTCTACCCAGCCAGTTTTATTCAGGAATTTTGAACTCATTATATTTTAATCTTCGTTCTGTGTATCATATGCAGAAATAGGTTTTAATATGTGTTGTTGTTGTTATTATTATTATTATTATTATTATTATTGGGTGTATATATATATAGTAGAGTCTCACTTATCCAAGCTAAACGGGCCGGCAGAAGCTTGGATAAGCGAATATCTTGGATAATAAAGAGGGATTAAGGAAAAGCCTATTAACCATCAAATTAGGTTATGATTTTACAAATTAAGCACCAAAACATCATGTTATACAACAAATTTGACAGAAAAAGCAGTTCAATATGCAGTAATGTTATGTTGTAATTACTGTATTTACAAATTTAGCACCAAAATATCACAATATATTGAAAACATTGACCATAAAAATGGCTTGGATAATCCAGAAACTTGGATAAGCGAGGCTTGGATAAGTGAGACTCCACTGTGTGTGTGTGTGTGTGTGTGTGTGTGTGTGTGTGTGTGTGTGTGTGTATATATATATATATATATATATATATATATATATAATTTTACCTTTAGTTTCTTTATGATTTGCAATCAAAATAAATAAATATGATATAAAAGTTCAATATAAAAGTACAACATAATTGGCCAATAGAGCTTGCTTATTACCATTAAAACAAATACAACACATTAAATATAAACAACAATACTAAAATTTAGATTGGCGAAAATTAGATTAGACAAGAGCATCCCCAAAGCCACCTACTGCATGTGATGACTCATGGGCCTTGTAGTCCTGCTCATGACATTGTAATGCCTGATGAAGAAGAAAACTTGGGTTTTTTACCTTCCCAGTCAGAACTGGAATCTTCTCAGCCAAATCTTTCCCAGGCAGATCTGGGAACCTTGCACCTGCAAGAAAGTTGTGTCCCAGAAGTATGTCAAACAAACCCTGAGCCTACATCTCCCGTGTTCTCTCGCCATGAGTTTTGTAAACAACAGAGGGGTTTGGAAGCAGCTTCGCGCAGGAGTGCGAGGATAGCAGCTAAGAATGTACCCAATTAAGTCTGCTTTTCGTGAGAAACTTTAAGGAGTCAAACATCTGGTCTCAGAGTTTAGCTTTCGTTTCTGGTTCCCAGAGAACTGCTTCGGCGGAAAAGTTAGACTCTATATAGGTGTTTTACCCGCGTAGTAACTTCGCGGAGTCAATTCGTCAGCCTCCGGAGCGAGTTGTGTTTGGACAGCGCGCTCCGATTCAAGCCTCGTTCCTGCTCAAGCCTTGCCTTGTCTCCAGCCTTCGCTCCTGTTTCCCAGCCTTTGTTTACCTACGGACCTTGCCTTGTTTCCCAGGACTAAACCTTGCCTTGTTTCACGGATTTTACCAAGTTATTCCACGGACCTTGTTCTTGTTCCTCGTTACCTTGTTCCACGTTTCAAGCCTTGGTTCAAGTATCAAGTTATTTCCTAGCCTTGCTCAAGTTCATGGACTAAAGGACCTTGTCATCTCCCCTCACTTTGCCTGGCAAAGTGAGTGTTTCGGTTATTGGATTACAACTTTGGACCTTAATATTTCATATTGGACATTGTTTCTTTGGACTAAATTTGACCTTTCCTGAAAGGTCTGCTTCTGGACTAACTTTTACATTTGCTTTTACTAACTTTTTATATTTCCTTAATAAAGATATTAGATAGAATCTGGCCTCTGCGTATGGTTATTGGTGCTCTGTAGCCTGGGTCGTGACAGTTTAACTCCGCCGCCTCTTCCAAGGAGACAGACCCTTGTCTCAGTACATAGCCGAGTTCCGAGTGCTGGCCCACAACACCGGCTGGAACGATGTTGCCCTCAGAGGACAATTTCGGGAGGGTCTCAACATCGAAATGCTGGAGGAAATCTCCAAGGTGGATCCTCCCCAAACGCTGGAAGCACTCATCGATCAATGTTTACGGGCTGAAGTCATGATTGCCAACAGAAAACAGTGGGTACGAGGCCAGAGCGGTAGAGCTGGGGCAAAACCCCCCGCTCCCGCCAGCGTTCAGCCGCGTCCAGTGTGGAGACCCCCACCACCATCCCCATACCCCAGAGGGAGCGAGGAGGTGCCGATGCAGTTGGGCAATGTGCGTCCCAGATTAGATGCCGCCGAGAAGGCCCGCCGCCAACGCCTAAATCTCTGCTGGTATTGCGGGAATGGGGGCCACTTCGCCAGAGAGTGCCCAGCCAAAGGGAAGCCCGCCGCCCGTCTTGCGGCGGCGTCCTCCACGGAGACGAAGGCGTCTGAGGCGGCTGGCACACAGCCGGCGGGGGAAGCCAACGACCGGGCGTAGAGAGGCTCGCCAACCCGGTCAAGAAACCCGTTCAAGAGCCGCCAACCGGGGTCCTGTTCCTTCTAGTGGTCACCTTATGGTCAGCAAAAAAGGGACCCGTCATGATCCACGCCATGATAGACTCAGGAGCTACCAACAATTTCATTGATAGAGAGTATGCCGACTCTCTGGGATTACAATATCATGACTTCAAGAATGCCCGTATAGTGCAAGCCATCGATGGCCGCCCTCTCAAGACGGGCCCCGTCAGCCAGTGGTCGGAACCCACCAGGATGTGGATAAGGGAACATATGGAAGAGATTTCCTTCTTTGTTACTGAGGTTCCCCATTTCCCTGTGATTTTGGGGATTCCATGGCTGACGCTTCACGACCCAAGCATCTCCTGGTCCAACAGAGAACTGCAGTTTGCTTCAAAGTACTGCCAAAACCATTGCCTTGTAGCCAAGGTCTGCCATGCCACAGACACCGAGCCCATTATCACCTTGCCAAAGAAGTACTCCGAGTATTGGGATGTATTCAATGAAAAAGAAGCCGAGAAGTTACCCCCACATAGACCTTATGACTGTGCCATTGACTTGGTGGAGGGGGCCCCGATCCCGCGAGGGCATCTCTACTCCCTGACTGAACCAGAGCAAGAAGCTCTCAGGGAATTCATAGAGACAAACCTTCGCAAGGGATTCATCAGACCCTCTCAATCCCCAGCCGCCTCCCCAGTGATGTTTGTGAAGAAAAAGTCAGGGGAATTACGCTTGGTGGTGGACTACAGAGCATTGAATAATATCACCAAGCGGAACAGCTATCCCCTGCCCTTAATCTCGGATCTACTAGACCGACTTCGAGGAGCCAAGGTTTACACCAAGCTGGATCTTCGGGGAGCTTACAACTTAGTTCGCATCAGAGAAGGGGACGAGTGGAAGACCGCCTTCCAGACCAAATTCGGATTATTCGAGTCCCGAGTTATGAATTATGGATTATGCGGAGCTCCCGCAACGTTCCAGCATTTTGTCAATGACATTTTCCAGGACTATCTAGATAGGTTCTTGATAATCTACCTGGACGATTTTTTGGTGTTTTCTAGATCACAATCAGAACATGAGAACCACGTCAAAATGGTGTTACAACGATTGCGGGATCATGGACTTTATGCCAAGCTGGAAAAATGCGCTTTTGATCTACAAGAGGTAGATTTCCTTGGATACCGTATCTCGCCTCTAGGGCTCTCCATGGATCCAGCCAAGGTTTCAGCAGTATTGGAATGGCGGGCGCCAACTAACAAGAAGGAGGTGCAGCGATTCTTGGGGTTCGCGAACTATTACCGCAAGTTCATTCCAGATTTTGCCCGCTGGTCTGACCCAATCACTAGCTGCATCCGTGGAAAACAGCCCTTCCGCTGGACTGATCAAGCAGAGAAAGGGTTCCAGCAACTAAAGAAATTATTCACATCCCAGCCAATCCTTCAGCATCCAGATCCTGAAACCCTTTTTGTGGTGCAAGCGGACGCCTCTGATGTGGCAATTGGGGCTGTGCTCCTACAACCGGTGGGAGATCACCTTCATCCTTGTGCCTATTATTCTCGTCAACTAACCGCACCAGAGAGGAACTATACCATTTGGGAAAAAGAACTATTAGCCATAAAGGCAGCTTTTGAAACTTGGAGACATTGGCTAGAAGGGGCCAAATTTCCCATTGAAGTCCACACTGATCATCGGAATCTAGAACATCTAAGAACTGCCCGCAAGCTAAACCAAAGGCAGCAACGTTGGGCTTTATTCTTTGAACGTTTCAATTTCCAGATTCATTATGTGACCCCAGCCCAAACCAAGCAAGCAGACGCCCTGTCACGTAAACCGGAATACGCTGCAGGACGCAAGGAGACCTTTGAATCCCAACTACTACAACCCGAAAACTTTGCCACGCTCACAGTGGGGAACACCAAATCCACTCCCATTGATTCAACTCCCTCTACTCCAGGGCCCATCTGTGCTCAAGAAATCAGGGCTAGTCAGCAAGCAGATGCCTGGGCGCAGGACCAACTTCGTCAAGGTCTGCATTTTCCCTTTTCGCTTAAAGATGGACTGCTTTGCTATAGAAATCATGTCTATATCCCACCCGGACCGGGCAGGGAAAAAGCACTTCGTCTGTGTCATGACTGCAAACCAGCAGGGCATTTCGGACTATTTAAAACCATGCATTTGATCCTAAGAGATTTCTGGTGGCCCAAGATCCGCAAGGATGTGGAAAAATATGTTAACACCTGCCCAGTATGCCAGCGCTCCAAGATAAGAAGGGAGAAGCCCTCAGGGCTTCTACACCCCCTTCCTAACCCATCTCGCCCATGGGAAATAATTTCTGCGGATTTTATCACTGACTTACCACCTTCCTGCGGATTCACCACGATCCTAGTGGTGGTGGACCTTTTCACCAAGTTAGCCCATTTCATTCCCTGTGAAGGTCTTCCCACGGCCCAAGAGACTGCAGATTTATTCCTCCAACATGTTTTCAGACTACATGGATTGCCCAAGAGTTTGGTCACAGACCGTGGATCCCAATTCACCTCTCGTTTCTGGAAGGCACTACAAAAACTATTGGGCATAGACTCTCGTTTATCTTCAGCTCATCATCCCCAAACGGATGGGCAAACGGAGCGCACCAACGCCACTTTGGAACAGTACCTTCGCTGTTATGTAAACTACCAACAGGACAATTGGGCTTCTCTGTTACCACTGTCGGAATTTGCCTACAACAATGGAGTCCAGGCTTCTACAAAAGAAACGCCGTTCTTTGCAAACTACGGCTTCCATCCACGTTTCTTTCCCCCTGTCATTGAAACTTCAGAAGTTCCCGCAGCAGAAGATTGGCTGCAGGAACTCACAGCGGTGCAACAACTTTTGCTCCAGCAACTGGAACAAGCCAAGGAGGACTATAAACGTCACGCGGACAAACATCGCCAGCCGGGCCCCGAAATCAAGGTAGGAGATCGGGTTTTTCTGTCCACTCGCTTTTTGCCCTCCCATCGCCCTTGCCGGAAGTTAGATGCCCGTTTCATTGGCCCCTATCCAGTGGTGGCGCAATTAAACCCCGTGACTTTCAAACTCCAACTTCCGCGTTCAATGCGCATTCACCCAGTGTTTCACCGCTCCCTGCTCCTTCCGGCGGATGGTGTGCGGCCAGATGTAGACCGGCCGGCCCCTGTCCCTATTTTGGTGGATGGGGAGGACGAGTTCGAGGTTCAAGACATTTTGGATTCTCGCTTTCACCGCCGCCGCCTGCAATATCTCATTGACTGGGTGGGTTTTGGCCCTGAGGAACGCTCTTGGGAAGACGCCTCCACGGTCCATGCTCCTGATCTAACCCGTCGCTTTCATCAGACCTATCCCGCCAAACCACGACCTCGCGCCTCGGGGAGAGAGTCCCAGTTTGGGAGGGGGCTTGAGGAGGGGGATAGTGTGATGACTCATGGGCCTTGTAGTCCTGCTCATGACATTGTAATGCCTGATGAAGAAGAAAACTTGGGTTTTTTACCTTCCCAGTCAGAACTGGAATCTTCTCAGCCAAATCTTTCCCAGGCAGATCTGGGAACCTTGCACCTGCAAGAAAGTTGTGTCCCAGAAGTATGTCAAACAAACCCTGAGCCTACATCTCCCGTGTTCTCTCGCCATGAGTTTTGTAAACAACAGAGGGGTTTGGAAGCAGCTTCGCGCAGGAGTGCGAGGATAGCAGCTAAGAATGTACCCAATTAAGTCTGCTTTTCGTGAGAAACTTTAAGGAGTCAAACATCTGGTCTCAGAGTTTAGCTTTCGTTTCTGGTTCCCAGAGAACTGCTTCGGCGGAAAAGTTAGACTCTATATAGGTGTTTTACCCGCGTAGTAACTTCGCGGAGTCAATTCGTCAGCCTCCGGAGCGAGTTGTGTTTGGACAGCGCGCTCCGATTCAAGCCTCGTTCCTGCTCAAGCCTTGCCTTGTCTCCAGCCTTCGCTCCTGTTTCCCAGCCTTTGTTTACCTACGGACCTTGCCTTGTTTCCCAGGACTAAACCTTGCCTTGTTTCACGGATTTTACCAAGTTATTCCACGGACCTTGTTCTTGTTCCTCGTTACCTTGTTCCACGTTTCAAGCCTTGGTTCAAGTATCAAGTTATTTCCTAGCCTTGCTCAAGTTCATGGACTAAAGGACCTTGTCATCTCCCCTCACTTTGCCTGGCAAAGTGAGTGTTTCGGTTATTGGATTACAACTTTGGACCTTAATATTTCATATTGGACATTGTTTCTTTGGACTAAATTTGACCTTTCCTGAAAGGTCTGCTTCTGGACTAACTTTTACATTTGCTTTTACTAACTTTTTATATTTCCTTAATAAAGATATTAGATAGAATCTGGCCTCTGCGTATGGTTATTGGTGCTCTGTAGCCTGGGTCGTGACACTGCAATAGCAGCAATAAATGTTACCTGAATTATCATTGCAGTCAGAGTAAAAAGAAAAAAATTATGTGAGTTACTATAGAATTGGTGTGACCCATGGGGATCGAATATTTTTTTTGACAAAGTATTGAAATGTAGATAAAACTACATCCCAAGAATTTGGTTTTTGGTTCCTAATATAAAGAGCATTAAAGCAAATAATGTGGCAAATTTCAGCTTCCAGGGACCCACAAATACACAAACAAAATGCATTGTGGAGAGTATCTGTTTCGTGTTCTAGTCATGTCTTCTTGCATGGTATTTCATTCTAACCCCCAAATATTACCACTCTTAACAGACAGAAAAAGATGCTGAGGTTAAAGGTCCTTCATTCCCTGCCACTTATTTGTTGACAACACTCAGGTCTTATTGAATTTCTTTGAATCTTGGGTATCCTTAGATGTCAGTACCTCAAAGTCCTTTATGTGTGCCATTTTGGCTACAATAGAACTCAAACCCACAATAAATGTTTACTGACCACAAGATTCAGTTAGGGTTTGTGGTTAAAGAAAACAATCTATTTTACTAATTTGGAGCAAACCACTTTCAATTCAGGCCTAGAACTGATGTCGAAATTTAAAAATTTGAAGTCTCATGCTTCCCATTTAGAATAATTAGATATTAAAATTAGATGTATACTCTTCCTTTCTATATCAGAGTAAGATTAAATTTGCAGGGATGGTAACACCCTTTGGAGGAGATTATGTTTGAAAATTGCAGAAAAATATCCTAAGAAGCTCTTGCATTATGTACCTATAAAATATTCAAATTGCAAATGTTTTTTCCATTGAGATGGGTGGGAAAAGGCAGAGGGGAAAACATTTTCAGATATAAAGTATACTACATGTTATAGAATACAGTATATAGAATGATAGAGTGGCCAAGTATTATGCAGGCAGCTATAAAAATAAGGAAGCAGTTTGCATTATTTTAGCAGATAAATTTTTAACTTACTCATTTTATTACCCATACCCACAGATTTTATAAGCATCATATATGAAACCATGTAAATATGGACTTTCTCTTTTAATGTTGTGAATTTTTGGTCGTAATGCTGACACTTAAAAAACAAAGCAAAAAACACCTCTGTTTTTAATGTTTTAAAGTTTTACACTATTGGTTTATGACTCTAACAATAAAAATCCATAAATGTTATAGTGTAAATAAATAGAAGGTTAGGCATGGGGATGGGGTCAAAAGCAGACCTTTCAATGTTACAGGGATTCTCCTTCCCAACCTCTCTCATCCAAAAGTGATGCATATGCTATATAGGAAAGTTGTTCTGAATCATTGTTCTGAAAATACTCTCAACGCTGATGCAATCTAAATATATAAAAATGTAATGTGCGTAATTCCCATGGAGTAAACAACAAAACCACTGGATCAAATCACTCCAAACCTGGCCACAAAAGACATAGTCATCCAATCTATGTCTTTCAATTAAAAAACCCTAAAAATTAGGTCTACATTTCAGAAAAATTCCCCGAACCAAAAATTACTAACCATGCATGTGCAGAGACACCCCAGAAAACTTGGTGATGTTGGCCAGGTGTGCGGGCCTTCAACAGCCACCACGCACCGACAACAAGGCTTCCTTCCCTTTTTCCACTCCCTTTCCCCCTCAGGAAAGTGCCTGCAGTGAGAGGAAGAGAGCCAGAGGCCTCAGAAGGCCTCCCCAGCATGGGAATGTGGAGGATGGCCGGTGAAAGAGGGGAATAGAGCCCCAAATGACTCCAAGACACACCACACACATCTTGATGCCTCAAAGGACTCCTCCCCACTCAGGAAGGAACCGGACAGGAGGCAGAGGGGAGATTGGAACACAACTGATTCCCCCCCCCCCCAACTTGAAAAGGGAGCAGGAGGGGGGCATGGAACCAAATGGCTCTGGAACCAACCCACACCCAAACTGGAGACACGTAGCCTCAAATACCTCCCCTTGCCCTGGAGAGCAGTGGACGATATTTATACATGGCACTCATGTCTCCTTTCAACCTTCTCTTCAGCAGGTAAACAGACCCAACACTTTAAGATGCTCCTCAGAGAGATTATTCATTCTTTTAGTTGCCCTCTTTCTCTGGACACTTTCCATCTCAGAGTCATTACTACTAGTACTACTACTACTATTATTACTATTATTATACTAATATTATTGGGTTGCTGTAAACCATGAAAGTGAACAAAACCCAGCTCCCAGCATTACAAAACTCTAAAATCTGGACAGTAAATAAAGAACAACACTCTGAATACAGGGAAATAGCAGACAGGAAAAAACCAAAGCCAGCTAACATCTCCGAACAAAGGATACCCTCAGGGAAGAAAGAGTAAGGCTTTAAAACTACAAGGTTATTACATGCTAATCAAGCTGGCCACTCACAACATTCACACTTGCCTGAGGCAGATAAGAGTTCTTTCTCCCATCCTGGACGTTATTCCACATATACATAAAACACACTTGCATGGCTCCTTCCTACCTATGGGGATCCTCCATTGTCCACCTTGAATAGCACTTAACAATCTTGCAACTTCAAACACAGTCTGCTTCCCATTGCACTATTTTATATAACAGACTATGCCACACCAACGCATTGCTGAGCACAGCTAGACATATTCCATACAGGAAATAACCAAAGCTAGCTAACACTTCCCAACAAAGGATACCCTCTCAGACTCATTATTTTTATTATTATTATTATTATTATTATTATTATTATTATTATTATCAACACAACGATGTTGTATGGCACAGCAAACAAGATAGATATGCTGGATTTCGTATCGCAAAACCACAAGTCGAACACTTCCCAAGTGTCTAGGATTGTGTGATGTATTTTCTGATGATGTGTGCAGATCCCAGTAGGGTGGCCTTTTGCAGTTGGCAGATGGTGATTTTGTCAATGTCTATTGTTTCCAAATGCCGGCTGAGATCTTTTGGCACGGCAACCAGTGTGCCCATCACCACTGGGACCACCTGCACTGGTTTCTGCCAGAGTCTTTGAAGTTCAATCTTGAGGTCCTGATAGCGACTGAGTTTTTCCTGTTGTTTTTCGTCAATGCGACTGTCACCTGGGATGGCAACATCAATGATCCAAACCTTTTTCTTTTCCACAACTGTGATGTCTGGTGTGTTGTGTTCCAGGACTTTGTCAGTCTGGATTCTGAAGTCCCACAGTATCTTTGCGTGCTCATTTTCCAATACTTTTGCAGGTTTGTGATCCCACCAGTTCTTTGCTGCTGGCAGGTGATACTTGAGGCATAAGTTCCAATGAATCATTTGGGCCACATAGTTGTGCCTCTGTTTGTAGTCTGTTTGTGCGATTTTCTTACAGCAGCTGAGGATATGATCAATGGTTTCGTCGGTTTCCTTGCGCAGTCTGCATTTTGGGTCATCAGCTGATTTTTCAATCTTGGCCTTAATTGCATTTGTTCTGATGGCTTGCTCCTGGGCTGCAAGGATCAGGCCTTCTGTCTCCTTCTTCAGGGTCCCATTCATGAGCCAGAGCCAGGTCTTCTCCTTATCAGCTTTTCCTTCAATTTTGTCAAGGAACTTTCCATGCAGTGTTTTGTTGTGCCAGCTGTCAGCTCTAGTTTGTAGTGCAGCTTTCTTGTACTGGTTTTTTGTCTGCTGTGTTTTGAGGAGTTTCTTATTTTTGACTTCAATCAAAGCAGGTTCTTCACTTTGCTTGACATATTCTGCCAGGGCATGTTCTTCTTCTTTGACTGCTTGTTTTACTTGTAAGAGTCCTCTGCCCCCTGATCTTCTAGGCAGATATAGCCGGTCAACATCACTGCGAGGGTGCAGTGAATGATGAATGGTCATGGGTTTTCTTGTTTTTCTGTCCAAATTGTCCAGTTCCACCTGTGTCCAATTTATAATGCCAGCAGTATATCTTATGACAGGTATGGCCCAGGTGTTTATGGCCTTGATGGTGTTGCCTCCATTGAGCTTGCTTTTGAGAATTTTTCTGACCCTTTGTGTGTATTCTTTGCTGACCCCCCCGCAGGTGCCACCTTGATGTGGTGGGGGGGCTTAGCTGCTCCAATGATGACTGAGGGCTGTGCTGGCGGTAGTGTAACTACCGGCAGGTCCAACCAAGCCAGAGAGGCCTCAGCTGAGGAGCACAACTAAGAGCACCTAACCCATTAGCATTATGGAGAATCAAACCCAAACGAAGTCTATACTGGCTCGGTCGTCGCCCAGGATAAAAAGGACTGCGGTGGATGCTGCTGATTCTGGACATCATCGACAAGTGGGCTACGGAATCATCAAAACCCAAATGAACAGTCACAGAAGCGGCAAAAATATAAAATGCCAGAAAACTGCACAATTATTATTATTATTATTATTATTATTATTATTATTATTATTATTATTATTATTGGGTTCCTGGGAAAAATTAAAATGTACAAAACCTGACAGCCAGAATTACAAAACTCTACAATCTGGACAGTAAATAAAGAACACTTGGAAAACAAGGGTTTTCCAGACAGGAAACAACCAGAGCCAGCTAACACCTCCCAACAAAGGATTCCCCCAGGGAGGAAACAACCACACTTTGAAGCTGAAACTTGAAACTGAACAATCTGAATGAATGTTCCAAATCTAATTGTGTATGTTAAGGAATCATCTTCAGATAATTTATTATTTTAAGTGATCTAGAAAGTAGCTGACCATGTGTTAACTGATTAAACAAAGATTTTAGAGGCAAGTTCCATATTCAATATATTGCAGAGCCATTGCTGAGAGGATTTTCAACTTGAGTGTCTTCTTTAGTTGTTCTTCAACCCAGGTACTCCAATGTAGAGTTACTATAAATGGAAGATGACAGATAAGTGTTGACCAATACCCCCAATACAATATGTAGAGTGATGCACAACTGTTAAGTAAGAAGCTCACATTATCAGGGAAATTTTTCCTGGTTGAAAGCGATTCAGTACATATGTTTGTCTTTTGTATAGAAAAGCTTCGGGTTTAATTTAGTTTTCCCCATTCGTTGTTTGATTGATTTCCCCATTATTTATTTATTTACCCTATTTATACCATGCCTTTCTATACCCCGAAGGGCTTGGGTTGTTCTGTTTTCCATGCTGCCTTCGACAACACATTTGGGGCTTTATAGGTTAAAGCCAGCATTTTGAATTGTGCTTGGTAGCAGACAGGGGAATTGTGTGCTCCCAGTATGCTGCTTCGGTGAGCAACCTGGCTGCTGACCGTTGGACCAATTGAAGCTTCCAAACAGTCTTCAAAGGCAACCCCATGTATAGTGTGTTGCAGTAATCTATAGGGATGTAACAAGATCATGGACCACAATGGCCAAGTCTGACTTCCCAAGGTACAGGTGCAACTGGCGCACAAGTTTTAATTATTTGTTTGTTTGATTTTGTCTACTACTAGCTCAACTTTTAATGGTACTTCATTTTATAGCCTGGTCTATACTGAGTACGAGTCTCCTACTGAACTCCTTTGAACTCTTTTTGCATATTATACATTCTTCTCTACAGAAATATCCCATTACTGATGCAATAGTTGCATTTGATATTACTAAGTGTAGTGGAGGCATGGGCAAACTTTAGCCCTCCGGATATTTTGGACTTCAACTCCCAGAAATCCCAGCCAGTTCATCAGGAATTATCCAAAAAACTAGAGGGCCAAAGTTTGCCCATGATTGGTGTTGTACCACTCACTTCTTAATTTCATAAAAGGGAATGTAAACATAGAACTTGACTGGAGCAATATCTAGATTAAAGTTTTTAGTTCTATATTTGTAATTTATGCAGCCATTTGTTTTCTAGCAATACTAAATGTATGGCAGAGAATCAAAGCCCTTTCTTTAGTCAACATATGCCACTTAGATTTTTTTAGTTTATATGTTCTTCAAGATTATTGCAGCAGTACTAAGCTGATTTTTCCAACCATATGTTCTTGTTGCATATCCTTTCTGTTATAATGTAATTATGCTGTTGGAATTCAACTGATGATTTATTCTATGGATAATCACTGTAGTTGTAGTTGTTGTTTTGAGGGATGTGTGGATTCAGTTGTAAGTATTTAGTTTACTTTGATCTCCAGAGTACTCCAGACTCTCCGAGATTATTTGTGATAAAAAATGCCCTTCTGTGGCACAGCTGGTTAGTAGCCAGCAGCAATAAATCACTACTGATCGAAAAGTCACTGGTTCAAAGCGTGGGTCGGATTAAGCTCCTGACTGTTAATAGCCTAGCTTGCTGCCTACCTAAGCAGCTCAAAAACAGTTGTGGCTATGAGCAGAAAATCTAGGTACCACTTAATGCGGGGAGGCTAATTTAACTTAATTTACAAACTATAAAACTTCCAGCGTGCGAAGAGCAATGAGGAAGTACTACCATCAAAAAGGTCTCGGTGTCACAGTGGAAGATGAAGCAGCAGCTCTCCCTGTGGCTGGAATCGGGCCGGAGTCTGGAAAAATGTTAAATTGCCTTTATTGTCTGTCTGTATGTTATATGTCTAATAATGGCATTGAATGTTTGCCATGTATATGTGCATTGTAATCCGCCCTGAGTCCCCATCGGGGTGAGAAGGGTGGAATATAAAAACTGTAAATAAATGAATTTATTTATTTAATAAATTATTAAATAAATAAATACCTCACAACCTCGGAGGATGCCTGCCATAGATGTGGGCAAAATGTCAGGAGAGAATGCTTCTGGAACATGGCTCTACAGCCCAGAAAACACACAATAACCCTGTGATTCCAGCAATGAAAGCCTTAGACACATAAATAAATAATTCTACATTACCACCTTAGTTGACTAGGAACTGGTTTTGCAGAAAGCCAGTGGAAAATGCAGGTTATTTATTTTTTTCATTTCCTGGCAAGATGAAAATGAGGGCTCCAAATAATTATGATGAGGAAACAAGAAAGGAAAGTGACAATAGTGGAGGCAATCAATTACCCATCCCAGGGGGCCAATTGGTTCCTTGTTGACTAGTAGGCATGTGGTTCTAAACTCTCTTCGAAAGTAGGGGGCACTGGCACTTCATTTCTAAAGTCATTTCCGAATTTTGAAGGCAAAAAGTTCAAAATCTTCAGAAACTTCCACATCTTTGAATGTACCTTGTTAATAGCGGATGTGCATGCACATGAAGGAAAACATTATTGTCAATGGTGAAATTTGAGGGGCTTCTCTCTCCCTCATTTTTTGAGCTATCCTAATGAAATTAAGCCCGTTGCTAGCTCCAGCTAGGACAGAAAATGCTCAGGGCTTTTTTTTTCTCCTATGGGGCTCTTATTAAGCCTGTTGCTGGTCCCAGCCAGGAGAGAAAACACTCAGGACTTGGTTTCCTTCTATGGGGCTCTTATTAAGCCCATTGCTAGCCCCAGCCAGGAGAGAAAACGCTCAGCACTTGGTTTCTTTCTATGGGGCTCTTATTAAGCCCAGATGCTAGCCACTGGAGAGAAAATGCTCTTCCCTTTCTGCCAAGATTCAGCACTGATTGGGCAAGGAGGCAAGCCCAGGCTAGGCTGCTACTCCCTGCAAACAAAATTTGATTGAATTAAAAATGCCTTCTCATATATCTGAAGGTTTTCCTTGGCCATTAAATAAATGGGATCCAACACTTCAAATTGGAAGGTTAATCGCCAAACCACCTCGGAAACCCGTTCGGAACCCAAAATAGATACGATTTTATTCTGATTAACGATGATTCCAAGGAATTTGCACATGCCTACTGACTAGCAATGCCACTTGTTAGTTTTTTGACAGTCTGCATCCCTCCCTGCTCCAAATTTTATAAAGTGCTTCAGTGTCAGCAGACATCTCCAATGTGCTTTGCATTGTGAGGATCTGATTTAATCATGTTTAGTTTTGAAACTACTTGCAGCACATTAAGAGCCTTATTTCATACTTTTCCCCAACTTTGCTTGATGTGCTGTATTGTTCTTAACCCATACTGCAGCACACTTTGTGACATGTGTTATCCAGTTTGAAGCTAGCTGGCCAGTGCAAATGAGCATTATGACCAAGAGGGCTTGGCAATCTTTTGGGACCCTAAATGAGGTGAATGAAATATAATGCTATGCATCCATCATGAAATTTAAACATATAACGTTTTATAATTATAAATTAGCCAGTCAAACTACTAAAGATTAGGCTTGATCGATCCACGAAAAATTTGATTCTAAACTCGTTTCAAAACTAGAGGGGGGCAGCTTTTCGTTTCTGATGGTATTTCCGAATTTGGCCCCCCAAAAAATTCGAAATTAACGAAAATTCGTTATTTTCTAAATTAATTCGTTAATGGCGGACGCGCATGCGCAATTCCCAAAAACAGCACAGAGGGAGAGGACTTTACAGGACTCTCCCACCCTCATTTTTTGAGTGATCTTCTTCAAACTTGGTACAGTGGTAGAACACATTTAACACTGATAGCTCACCAAAATTTGGAACATTTCCCTTATCCTCTGATTTTTGGCG
Source organism: Anolis carolinensis (assembly GCF_035594765.1). Lineage (NCBI taxonomy): Eukaryota > Metazoa > Chordata > Lepidosauria > Squamata > Anolidae > Anolis > Anolis carolinensis. The sequence continues at coordinate 108,180,207 of NC_085844.1, forward strand.
AATTTTCATAGCTTTTATAATAAACCATTTTTTAATAATTGCAGAAATCTGTTCCTGGTTTGAAAGTCTTATTTCCTGTTAAATTGGGTTGTCCTTACTGTGAAAGTCATTGTTCTACTTCAGAAACTTTGTTTTTGTGGCTGAAACTTTGTTAAATTGGTGTGTGTGTGTGATATATACTGTGTATATATAATATATATATAGTCCCTGCATATGTGTGTGTGTGTGTGTGTGTGTGTGTGTGTGTGTGTGTGTGTGTGTATAGGTAAAGGTAAAGGTATCCCTTGACGTTAAGTTCAGTCATGTCTGACTCTGGGGGTTGGTGCTCATCTTCATTTCTAAGCCCAAGAGCCAGTGTTGTCCATAGACACCTCCAAGGTCATGTGGCCGGCATGACTACATGGAGTGCCATTACCTTCCCGCCACAGCGGTACCTATTGATCTACTCACATTGGCATGTTTTCAAGCTGCTAGGTTGGCAGAAGCTGGAGCTAACATCGGGCACTCACTCTGCTCCCGGGATTTGAACCTGGGACCTTTCGGTCTGCAAGTTCAGCAGCTCAGTGCTTTAACACACTTCGCCATCGGGGCTCATGTATATATAATATACATACACATACACACAATGTGGAGAATATGTGGAAAGGTAGATAGATAAGTTGGGAGCCACAGCGAAGGCACCTTCCTGGGAGCAAGGTCTAATAATAATAATAATAATAATAATAATAATAATAATAATAATAATAATAATAAATCCCTTACAATATCCAAGATGGCTCACTGCTACAGAATCTTGGGAGGTTTAGTTTGATATGGTACCATTATTGGCAGAGAAAGCTAAGCTGTAGGAGTTGAAATCCAATCATTTATCCTCCCTATAGAATCAATTTTATATGCATTTTTAGCTACAGAAAAGCTAAAATCAGGACAGTAAAAGAACAACACCCAGAAAATGGGAATTCCAGACAGGAAACAATCAGGGCCAGCTAATACCTCCCAACAAAGGATTCCCCCAGGTAGGAAGCAGCCAGGCTTTGAAGCTGCAAGGCTATTCAATGCTAATCAAGGTGACCAATTGCAACATTCACACTTGCCTCCCACAGACAAGAGTTCTTTCTCCCACCCTGGACCTTCCACAGATATATAAACCCCACTTGCCTAGCTTCGCACAGACGTCAAAACCTCTGAGTATCAGGCCTGAGCTGAGGCGAGGCGGCGGCGGCCATTTTCCCCCTCCGTCTTCCTCCTCCTCCTCGGCCTCCTTCCCCCTCGCCCCCTCCCATTGGCTGAGCCCGTGACGCCCCTTTTGCTGAGGGGCAAAAGGAAAGGGCCTGAATGGTGGGAGTTTGGGTGATTTGCAAAAGCTTTTTTTTCCTAACGAAAAAAACGACGACATAACGAAAAACGGCCTATCGCGATTCGAAACCGCGATATCCAGACGTGTGGACAACCAATGCCGTATATTGCTTCAAAACAAACCAAAATAACGAATTAATAACGGTTAACGGGGAAAACGAATTATTTGAGCAAGCCTACTAAAGATGGTTTTGCTTTCTCTTTCTCTTCCTTGTTAAAACTTCATTAAAATGAGGGAACATGGTTCCAGAAACGAAACTGCTGAAAATGATTTAGCTGATGACATCTATATAAGTGTCTGCAATGCTATTAAAATAGGCTTATCTTCTGGAAATAAGCAACTCACCATCATCATGTGTGTAATCTTTGTCAAAAATCATCTTTTTTTCTCTGATATTTGGTTATGTTGGACATTAGGAGCAGACTCACTTGAAATCACTGGGAAAGACTTGAAAAGAATGAGAAGTAATGTATAGAGATTTATTGCCTCCATCCCTTAATTTCTAAGATTTCACTACCCATAGAACATAAATTCTTAAGATCACCTTTGAAAGTTCCCTAGCAAATAAGAAGTGTGGTTATGGGAAGGCTTCAGCCAGCTGTATAGAATTTACTTTCAACAGAAAGTTTTATTTTAATCTAAGGAATGATAGTTTTATTTTCATCTGAGAAAAAATTCTGTCTGAAAGATTTCTTTAACTCATTATCAAGTTCCCTTGGCACCAATGACTTAAAAAAATAGTGGCCCAGATCCGGTTTTAAGCATTTGCAATTGGGCTGGCAGAAACAGGTTACTCCTTATCTGCTCAAACTCAAAAGCTAAGCAACATTTATGAAATGATAGCCAAGCAAGTGTGAATAATCAGTCCACCACATTGTTGATTTCTGATGTTAAAAATGTTTGACAAGTGGCATTTTGGGGGCCGGCATGACAGTACTTCCATGTCCTGATTTTGGTTTCATGATCAAAAATGACTGAAATGCTGCCCTTCTAAAGAAAGACACTGATTGTGCATATATCAATAATACATCAACATAGCTTTCTTAAATGTTGAAGAAAGAAGCCAATATATTTTTAGCAATACTCATTTTTAACATGTTGTCATCTTGTGGCTCTTGTAAATCTGTGTGAAGCTTAAAATGGCAGCAGTTATCTCCTCTTTACATCAATCATTCAAAGTGATGTCACCTTTTGTTTACAGCTGTAAATCACAGGGTCACTTTGTCACTATGTTTAACCTGGAATTCTGTGTCTTGTTTCACAAAAGATGTATGAACAGTCCATTGAGATACTTGGAGGATGTAACAATTTGCTCATCTGCTTGCAGGATTTTGTTAAAATGAGGTTGTGAGCTTATACTATTCATGGGGTTGCCACCTACCCACTCAATCTTCATGTGGCTTGCATTTCAAGAAATCTGTTAGTGCTGCCTGGTAGCAGAAAGTAAGCATTCTGAAGTTTCACTTTGAATCTAAGCTCAGACATTAGTTTACTGGGCAATAATGCATGTATCTGTAACAATATGGCAGTGTTAACATGCTTGTATATGAAAGCATGCATCTGAAGTGGCTTAACGTGCTGCAAGTCCTCCTGTGTTTATGAAGGTCAAACCACTGAGTTTTCAGTCTTGGTTCAGTTTCAGTTGTAGAGATGAAGTTATTATTGTTAAGCAGTAAAGGCATTTTAGGCAGTACAACTGGGTTGCTTCCATATGGCTGGATCAGCATATATGAAGCAACTTGTTAATTTCCAGTTAATGTGCATTTTTAAAACAACAACAGCAACAACAACAAAAACAACAACAGCAGCAGCAGCAACAATAATATTGAGAGCAAAATTGACAAGGAAAACACATGGATGTAGCTCAGATGGAGGGCCTGATTCTTGCAGCCCAAGAACAAGTAATTAGAATATATGCCATCGAAACCAGATTTAAAAAATCAACTACAGATTCCAAGTGTAGACTCTGTAAGGAAGTAGACGAAATGATGGATCACATACTCAGCTATTGGAAGAAGATTTTGCAGACAAACTAGAAGCAGAGGCACAAGACTGTTGCTCAGATGATCCATTGGAACTGGTGCCACAAATACCATCTGCCTGTGGCAAAGAACTGGTGGGATCACAAGCCTGAAAAAAGTTAGAAAAAATGAACACATCAAACTACTCTGAGACTTCCAAATTCAAACTGACAATATTCCTGACCTCATGATCATGTTATAAAACAAAGTATAGATCATCGATGTTGCAATCCTAGGTGACAGCAGAATCAATGAGAAGCAACTGGAAAAGCTTAAGCGATATGAGGATTTAAAGATCAAACTGCAAAGACTTTGGCATAAGCTAGTAAAAGTGGTCCCAGTGGTGATCGGAACACTGGGTGCAGTGCCTAAAGACCTTGGCCAGCACTTAAAAACAATTGGAGCTGACAAAATTACCATCTGTCATCTGCAAAAGGCCACCCTACTCAGATCTGCATACATTATTCGCTGATACATTACATAGTCATAGAATCATAGAATCATAGAGTTGAAAGAGACCTCATGGGCCATCCAGTCCAACCCCCTGCGAAGAAGCAGGAAATCGTATTCAAAGCACCCCAGACAGATGACTATCCAGCCTGTTTAAAAGCCTCCAAAAAAGTCACCTCCATTACACTCCAGGGCAGAGAGTTCCACTGCTGAACAGCTCTCACAGTTAGGAAGTTCTTCCTGATGTTCAGGTGGCATCTCCTTTCCTGTAGTTTAAAACCAAAAAACAAGCTTTCTCCCTTCTCCCTATGACTTCCCCTCACGTAGTTATACATGGCTATCATGTCTCCTCACAGCCTTCTCTTCTGAAAGCTAAACATGCCAACTCTAAGCCGCTCCTTTTAGGGCTTGTTCTCCAGACCCTTGATCATTTTAGTTGCCCTCCTCTGGACACATTCCAGCTTGTCAACCTCTCCCTTCAACTGTGGTGCCCAGAATTGGACACAGTATTCCAGGTGTGGTCTGACCAAGGCAGAGTAGAGGGGGAGCATGACTTCCCTGGATCTAGACACTATACTCCTATTGATGCAGGCCAAAATCCCGTTGGCTTTTTTAGCTGCCACATCACATTGTTATCTCATGTTTAACTTGTTGTCCACAAGGACTCCAAGGTCTTTTTCACATGTATTGCTGTCGAACCAGGCATCCCCCATTCTGTATCTTTGCATTTCACTTTTTCTTGCATTTATCCCTGTTGAACTTAATTTTGTTAGTTTCAGCCCATCTCTCTAGTCTGTTAAGAACGTTTTGAATTCTGCTCCTGTCTTCCGGAGTGTTGACTATCCCTCCCAGTTTGGTGTCATCTGCAAACTTGATGATCGTGCCTTCTAACCCTTTGTCTAAGTAATTAGTAAAAATGGTGAACAGAACCAGGCTCTAGAGACTTGGGAAGTGTCCGCATAGTAATCAAGCTTGTAATAATTTTGTTGTGTATATGATGATGGTGATGATGATGATGATGATGATGAGAATATACTAGAGTGTGCAAAGCCTTTGGAGCTCCTCATCAGTATTCAGAGATTTGGACAATTCAGAAATATGAACCTCTGAATTGCTATTTGGAAAGGACCCCGCTGAAGCATTTACAAATTGAAACATAAGCCTCCAAAAAATTTTAAATCACTTTCAATTGTTTGGAATTCATCTGGCAGAAGTGAACCTTCCCTTATATTTCCCAAGATATGCTGTCCAATATGCTACACAGAGCATTAGGGAACTGTGCTTATGAGAAGGTGTTGTGGTCTTAACGGGAATAAAAAAAAAACCCTTCCACCACAATAAAAGAGATTCTTAACATAGTTGATATGTTTGTTTTGTTTGTATTATTAATTGGTACCATGATCACTGAATAAATGAAGACATAGTTAAATCATATTTAGAAGAAAGAGAAAGAAGTTAATGCATAATCAGAGAATTGCTGAACAACAAGAACAGCAGAAAGGTGAAGGAGAGGGAGGATGAAGTCTGCAGCCTAAGCTAAGAACTACAAACTTGACATCAGTTTTATTATGATCCCTTGGAATAAGCTATTGTATAGTTCCTACATGCTTGACTTATGATTTACTACACTGGATATTACAAATCTCTAAAATTGCTATTTGGTCTCAATAATAAAACATTATCTGAGGTGGCCTCTTCCCTGTAGGATCTTTTGAGAGAACAATACAAAACATAAACCTTGAAAAATTGTGTCCATTGTTTACTTTGTTGAAGCCACTAACATGAGAACATGTGCCAAATGATTCTTTCTTGGCTTGGCAGATGATTCCCAGTTATTCTTGTTCATGTTTCTGTGTGCACAATGTACTGAGTATTCTGTATTCATTCCAAGAATGTAAACTCTGCTTGTTTTATTCACCCGTGTGAAATTGAAAAAAAGCCAAAAGTTTCCCCCAAGTGATAAAGATTACATGTGTTTACTCATTTTATAAAAATAATGTTAAAGTTGATAGATAGCAATGCCCCTCCAAAACAAAAAAACAAAAAAAACAACCAAAACCAAACATGTTATGTGTGTATGTGTTTGCAAAAATATCTCATATTACAATTAGTGTTTCAGAAGTTATTATTTTTTTTTCTTTGTTATGTGCTCATTCTTAAGATTTAATTAGACAAAGTCCAGACTGATTAGACTTTGAAGTGAAAAAAACAAAAACAATAAATTGTTTATGCAATTGATAAATGCACGCAGAAACAAGAACAACAGCAGCAACAGCTACACCAACAACAAAAAGCAAAGGTTCCTTGTATATCCCTGAAATTAATGAAATGATCAATTTGTTACAATTGTAGGAACTCCACAGAAAACCATGTACTTGCCCCCAAAATTCTCAATCCTGGCCATAGTAGCACAACTTATTTCTAACTCAGAGAAATAAGTCATAGAATCTTAGCATTGAAAGGTACCTCTATAGCAGTCAGGCCCATGGCCAGGATTTTGTTTCGGGAGGGGCTGGGATTTTGGTTCGGGGGGGGGGGGGGCTGAGTCTAAGCGGGAGAGGGTCTACCCTAGCAAACCTTTTGTATCGTTATCCCAATACCCCCATGCATATGGGATATATTGAGCATGGTGATCAGATCATGATATGAAGAAACATAACAGTTTAAATAATAAATGTAAGGCCTTCTCACAGACCACCCCTAAGAATTTCGGGGGGGGGGGTGAAAAGGGGATAAGACAATTTTTTTTATTTATTTATCATAAGAGACTAAGAACATAAGCAAGAAACACAAGGAAGAAGACTGGAAGACGCCAACAACCGCCCTCCCTTACACTCCCCCCTCCCTTTTTGTTTCTTTATTTATTTATTTTTTCTTTCCTACCTATCACTTCTCTTTCTCATTCCCTCCTTCTGGTTCCTATTCCCTTCCAACTCCCCTTTCCCTTTCCCCCTTCCCTCTCCCCATCCCCTTTTAATGTAAAGTACACTTTGAAAACCTCAATAAAAATATTTTTTTAAAGGAATAGATACACATTTGGTGTATACCTTTGGGGTGTAGACCAGGAACAGAAATCCTCACCTGTGATCTAAATAGCCATTATTGTTATTCTGGTGATTGGGAACAATTCATTGTCATTGTGCTTTCTCTGAGGCAGGGGTTATGGATCCCAGTCTGCCTTCTCAAATGAATCTGCAGTTGGGAAGTAGCAACCTTGCATAATTGAAATGTATGGAGATATTTGTGCAGATTTCTATGACAATTATTGTATCACTTTTGAAGAAATGGATGATGGAAAAGGTGCAAATATTATAAAAGAGAAAAAATTAAAAAGTACATGTTTTCATTACTGTTGCTGTGTGTCTTTAAGTCATTCCTGACTTCTGGTGACCCTAATGGAGAATCTATCATGGGAATTTTCCAGCAAGATCTGTTCAGAGAATGGGTTGCTTTTCATTGCCTTTGAGGCTGAAAAAGTGTGATTTGCCCAAGGTCACTGAATAGGTTCACATGGCTATGGAGGTTTTCAATACCTGGTTTACAATGTCCCGTACAACAGTCATGGCATGACTTTTTGATCTGCCAAAAAAAAAAGCAAGAAGAAGGCAATCCTGGTCTTTCTAGGGAGAAAGTTCCAAAGTCTAAGAGTGGCCATCGAGAAAGTCCTCCCACTTATTCTAATGAAACAAGTCTGAGAAGGTGGTAGGACAAAGAGAAAGGCTTTTCCAGAGGATCTTACAGCTGCAATGAAATTACGAAAGAGCACTATGGTGCTTCAAATAACCTGCATTCAAGACATATATGGCTTGTATAGTTCAAAACTAGCACATGGAATTGTGTCTGGAAATGGACTAGTAGCAAGTAGAAAGATTGCATCAAACAACTTATGTGATCACAGTAGCAAGCTCTAGCTGCAGCTCTTTGGGCCAATTGAAGCATCTGAACAGTTTTCAAAAGCAACTTCACACACTGCACATTGCAGTAATCCAAATAGGATGTAATCATGGCTTGTACCACTATTGGCAGTTCTGACTTCTCCAGGAATGAATGCAGTAGGCGCACTAGCTTTAACTATGCAACAGCACTCCTGATCACTGCTGAATCCTGGGCCTACAGTAGTATCCTTAAACTGCAAAGCTGTATTTACAGGGAAAGTGTAACCCCGTTTAGCAAAAGATAGATCCCTATCCCAATATCTGTTTTTCAAATGTCTGGGTTAAGCTTCAATTTATTTTCCCTCAACATATATTTTTTTTCTTGTTCTCTGTCTCAAAATGCTAAAGTTCAAATCAATTGTTTTCATCTGTGTTGGAATAAAGCTAAACCACTTTCTGAACTCTCATCATCACCAACAAGATACAGAAATAACTGTTGGGAGGGGGATAGTCATTAGCTTGAAGTATCAGCTATAATTGGTCAAATCATGTCAGAACTACCAGAATTAATTGCTAAAATGTCAAAAGGACAAATAACAACAATTACAATATTTATAATCTTTCTGCAATGAAAAAAGTGCAAACAATCAAGAAAAATATGTCTGGCTCCTATATGACAGATGATTATAATATAAAAGTGATATGATTTTTTTTTTTAAAAAAAATAGTAGCTATATTTTAAAGTCAACCATGTAAGTTAAAGAGTAGATAGAGGGAAATATCCAATAACACTGAAACTTGCACTCAGATGGTGATGGTGACCTCTGAGTTTCACGAGTTTCAAACACACTTTTTGCTTAGTTTCATTTTAAGGGTTTTAAGATGAGGTGCTAGATGCAGGCTCTTGTTTAGTTAGGATTTTTTTGTTTATTATACAAATTTGGAAAATTACACAAAACAGGTCAAATTAGTTGTTTATTTAAAATACATATTATAAAAAAATTCACACTGAAATTCAAAGAAATAGGAGGGGGGAGAAAAGTAGCACCTTTACGACTGACTGGTTTTTATTTTAGTATGAGCTTTTGATTATTTAAATTTGCTTTTTTTAGATGCAGAATTCTCCAAAGTGACATCCAGACCTCAGGATAAAAAGTATAGGAGTGGGAAGGAATGCCGTACAATCCAGAATAATGCAAATCATGGCCCTTGCCCTAAATTCTTTTTTTCCTCTTCCTCTTCTCTCCTCTCCTCTCCTCTCCTCACAGTTCAACCTCTAAAATTAGTTGGACTTCATCTACTTTTTCTTATATTCTATAATGTTCCTGAAAATAGGTGAGATGGAACAGCGCAAAACAACCTTTAGTGATTTCTGATTCTGATTTTTTTATTTTTACCACATGTCTTGTTGACAGTTTCTGGAAAAAGAGATATTTACATAAAAATTCTTTGATTTCAATGGGAAAAGAGGATAGGGTTGACTATTCCTGTCCTGCCAATCCAAACATGTAAGCTGTTGCTGCTGCTCAGTCATTTAGTCTTCTCCGACTCTTCGTGACCTCATGGACCAGTCCACGCCAGAACTCCCTGTCGGCCATCACCGCCCCCAGTTCCTTCAAGGTCAAGCCAGTCACTTCAAGGATACTGTCCATCCATCTTGCCCTTGGTCGGCCTCTCATCCATAGGTTACTATGGGGAATACCATTGCTTTAAGTGTGCGGACCTTCGTTGCCAGTGTGATGTCTCTGCTCTTATTTGCACTATTTTGTCAAGGTTGGCCATTGCTCTCCCCCCAAGAAGTAAATGTCTTCTGATTTCCTGGCTGCAGTCTGCATCTGCAGTGATCTTCGCGCCTAGAAATATAAAGTCTGTCACTGCCTCCACGTTTTCTCCTTCTATTTGCCAGTTATCAATAAGTGTCGTTGCCATGATCTTGGTTTGCTTGACGTTTAACTGCAACCCAGCTTTTGCACTTTCTTCTTTCACCTTGGTGATAAGGCTCCTCAGCTCCTCCTTACTTTCAACCATCAGAGTGGTATCATCTGCATACCTAAGGTTGTTAATGTTTCTTCCAGCAATTTTAACTCCGGCCTTGGATTCCTCAAGCCCCGCATGTCGCATGATGTATTCTGCGTACAGGTTGAGTAGGGAGGGTGAAAGTATGCAGCCCTGCCGTACTCCTTTCCCAATTTTGAACCAGTCTGTTGTTCCGTGATCTATTCTTACTGTGGCTACTTGGTCTTTATACAGATTTCTCAGGAGACAGACAAGGTGACTTGGTATCCCCATACCACTAAGAACATGCCATAGTCTATTATGATCCACACAGTCAAAGGCTTTAGAAGAGTCAATAATGCAGACGTAGATGTTTTTCTGAAACTCCCTGGCTTCCTCCATTATCCAGCAGATATTGGCAATTTGGTCTCTCGTTCCTCTGCCTTTTCTGAACCCAGGCTGGGGAAAAAGCAAACATGGGGATGTGGCCACACATACACTTGTGGATCTCTGTATACATGCCTGTCCCGTTAACTGATCCTGTAAATGGATCTTGAGATCCAAAAGGTCTATATTAATGGTACAAAGGTGACCTGTGGGCATGTGAGCAATTGATAAAGACAGATCCATGCCATCTTTCTGCTGTAAGGCAAGTGTAGAGATGGGAAGGCCTAGAAAAAGGGGGAAAAATGGGGGAAATTCAGGGGTTTTTTTTCAGTTTTTCCTCAAAGCTATATTTCCCAAGAAAATTTAAAAGAAAAGTGTGTAGAAACAAATAGTCTCAGAAATTAAGGCATTAAGGTTATATAGTTTGAATACTGTGTCACAGATATATTATTTATTATTGGAAAAGAAATCTTCTACACACTTTTCAATTTCTCCAGAACCCCCCCCCCCCAACCCCATTTTTTCCAGGCCTTCCTAAGCAAGTGACCAGAAGGCGGCCCCATGGGCCAAAGCCAACTGGACTCAGCTGATAACTTTTTACTTCAGAAATAGCAACTAAATACCCTCCTCCATGGCACCTGGAAGTATTAACTTACTTGAAGGGATGCAGGCCAAGACAGAGCTGTATTCTCTAGGAAATGGAGATCAGAGGAATTTTCTTCTGAAGTGTTAGAATGCAAAATTGCATACTATTCACTAAACATAATGTCAAACATCGTCCTTACATTTTGTTTTTGCTGAACTTGTCATATAATATGTAACTTCTGGGTATCATTAAGATTCGTTGATCAGATTTTTTGAAAAAAAATCACAGCTGACTACAGTAGTTTTAACAATACTTGTTTTTCCCTGGCCAAGGGACTGGAAGAAGTGAATTATATTTTAGACTTGAGAATGATCATACAATGTACTACTCTATCCAATGGAAGGGAGCATGTATATGTCTACTGCTGAGATGGTTTAGTTGATGGCTGAAGGAAAAATGTTGAAGCCTTTGCTGCTTTTAAGCACATATGGTGAATCTTTCTTGTATTTTAGTTTGTGTAATTTATTTTTGGGCCACTGAACACAAAACTGGATATGTAAATTTTAAAAAGTCTACAAATCTAAATAATCTACTTTGGGGATATTAGTAGCAAATGTGCCGGGTAAATCCTACTGTTATGTATAAATGTTTAAAATTGCTGCTGAAGTACAATTAAATGAAGCTGTTATACATGCTATGGTCTATATTTGCATATTTGACAGGAGCATTACTTTGTGTTGAAAAGAACTGGATGGAGTTAGAACATATTGGCATTCTAACTGAACAAATTATTTTCATGGAATTTTATTAGTAACATTGCTCCTTCTTTTAGGATGCCCAGCTGCATACTGGAGTGTTACATTTCTGATGTTAATTGAGTTTTTATGTAGCTAATTTCAAACTGTCAATCCCAAATATTACAAAATCCAGAGCCAAACACTTCAAAATAATGAAATTGGTTTAAATATGATTAGATGTCTTAGTTTTAATATATACTTTTAATTTGCCTTAGTGCAGTGACTTGAAGGGACATTGTGGTTGTTTTCATGTCTCTTCTATAATTTTTATATATAATTCTCACAAATTGTTCATACTAAAAAACATAGCGGCTCCATGTGTTACTGAGCTTTTGCAAGTTGGAAATAGTGCACTATTCTTTCATTAGCCAATACTGGCTTGAAAATTCATCAATATATACAAAGAATACAGTGTTTGCTTATTCCCTCGTGGATATTCCATTTCTCCACTCTGCTTCCTCAACTAATAACTTTTTTCCAGCAGATTCAAAAGTATTTTAGATTTAGCAGCACCTCTCCATGTGTTACAAATTAGTAAAGGGTTGGATGTAAGATCTGTCATGTTTAGATGTAAGCACTTCACTTGCATAAGACATCTCTTTTAAATTTCTAGGGATCCTCCCATTTACATTTTTTTTTCTGTTGAGCATGCTATGTTTAGAGCTAGGAAATTTTCATTTTAGATTACAATGACCAGAATATCCAACCAGTATGACTATCTTTTGTAACTTGCTCCAGAAGCGACTCAAGTTGTTCCTGACATGAAAAAAAAAAGTTTAATTGCACAATTCTAGATCTTGGTCCATCCTTTAGTGCAGCTATCCACTGATGCAGGCCCGGCCCAACATGGCATGCTGGCCACACCCCCGCGTTGGGAGCCACCTTCCCAGGGGTGCTATTGAGCCCCTGGGAGGCGGGGCCACACCTGGCGGAGGCGGGGCCGTGTGACGCGGAGGCGTGGCCAGGTCTGGCCCCGTCTCCCGCGGGGCGCGCCATGGCGCAGCCAAGCTGTGTGTGGTGGCAGTCTTTCCAGGCCGCGGCCTTCATCACGGCCTGGAAGGACTCCCACCTCACGCAGCCTGGCCGCCCAGCCAGGGCACACCCCGTGGGAGGCGGGACCGGCCACACCTCCCACGGCATGCGCCCGCTGCAGCGGGAGTCCTTTCAGGCTGCGGCCTGGAAGAACTCCTGCCGCAGCTTGGCTGCGCCAGGGCACGCCCCGTGGGAGGCGGGGCCACATCTGGCCCCGCCTCCCGCACCGCGCACCCTGGCCCCGCCTCCCACGCCGCCTGCACCGCGGGAGGCGTGGCCGCCCGGCATGGGAGGCGGGGTTAGGGCACGGGAGGCGGGGCCAGTCCTGGCCCTGCCTCCTGCGGCGCAGGGGAGGGGGCGCAAAAAAATATTTGCGTACCCCTTCAAATTTCCTCGGGCCGGTCCTGCACTGATGTACAAAACAGCTATATATCTAGAAGTGTTTTGCTTATTTAAATTAGATCATTTATGCAATATTATACCAAAGGCCAGCTGCCTGTGCGGCCTTAAGATAAGTTAAGTACCTTTCTGCTGGTAGAATTGTAGCTTTACTGGTATATATTCTCCAGCTAGCAAATATCTTTCACCACTGATCTTACAGTTATAGAAGAGTTGGGATCCAAACCTTTTGTCTCTGCTTGGAAGGGATTCCATTTCCATCACCGATTCTTTAAAACGTTTAAGTGCAATATCACATTGCAGAATAAACATAAAACTTTGCCTTGTACATTTTTTGCAAACCATACCAAGGCTGAATGTCTTCAAAATGGTCAACATACAGCATGCGTTCACTTTGGGGCAATTGCATAAGATATAAAACAAACAAACACAAAACCAAAACACACATTTAAATGTTATGTCTGACTGGTGTTATCAGGGTCCTGAGCTCTGGAAAATCATTTTTAACTAAATATCACATACAGTATCACCCTAGCCATCATGATTACTACTATAACTTGTTTGGTTTTTGGAATGGGTAAATATGGGTATTATGCCATTTAAAAAGTTCCCCTTGAAAGCTAGATTTAAATTAACGTCTTTGATTTTAGTCAATCTGGGGAATTGTCGAGTACTTTCATGTAATCTGGGGAATCATTGTTTGGAGTTAAATAAGAAATACCGAGGAACCTAAATGTAGGCCACTCATGTTTTAGAATGGAACATTGGGAAAAATTATGAGGTTAATAGCTGTATTCAAAAATGTAGCTACTGAGCTGACAAATATTTTAAAACAGAGGAATATTGACCACTATGTCATTGCAATGTCAAAAACTGTGAAGTTGTGCCAGAAATGAAGGTAGACAATCTCAATGCGAAAAAAAATGCCATTAGCCCAGGAACCAGCTGTACTTGGGAAGCTGACAAGGCCAGTGACAAGATATGTGGAGTGGTGGCACATTAATAGTTTTGCAAAGGCAAGACAAAGGAAAATATAATAAAATGGATTGTGGAAACTTTAGAGACTGCTCTCAATCTGGCCTCTAATGAGAGAAGTGCATTCATTCAGATACTTTAGCTACTAACAATTGCTCATGGGAGATTTCTGAATGCCATTCCAATTCCCATGTCATTTACCACTTATTTGGTCACAGGTATTAAGAATAACCCAAGTGATGGTGTACATGTAATCCAGATCATTGTCTGCCTCGGCTGGCAATAACAGATATCCTGTTCAATCAAGGAAATATCAGAGAGTATATTCATAAATTGGCTAACTTCATTTCCTTCTTCTTGTTGTTTTTGTTGTTATTATTATTATTATTTGATTCTTAATAATCTGAGCAAATGCATGTTACAAAAAATAAGGCAGGCGAAAACCCCTCTGAGCAAACACTTTCCCTGAACTTGGCACTGCATTTTGAAGATCTAAAAGCATCTTTGTTCATTTCCCAGTGGTTTATGGATCTATTGCTTAAGATTAGTTTTCTGAGTTTTTCTTGTTTTAATATCTGAGCAAAGCCAACGTATCCTTCACATTATGACTGATTTGTTCAGAAGGGACCTTATTAAAATGTGTGCACCTAAAGTAAAATGTATCTGAATATAGTGAATGTTTTGAAGTTCATCATGTTTCCTGCAGCCATCCATCTTCACTGTTTTTATTTTTAGCTGCCAGATATATCTGGAATGAATTTTGCAAGAGGGAACTTGAAAATTTCAAAAGAGTAGGCATATGTGTTAACTAGCTTGCACAAGTTTCAAAGCATCAAGTTTAACTCTGGGTTAACTGTACAACTGTAGAACTAATGGAGTTTGACAGCACCAACTGAAATGATTCAATGCTATAGATTGTGGGAGCTGCAGTTTGCTGAGATCCAGATCTGTCATTGGGTGGGTTCAGTGCTTTCTGGATGCAGATGAACTACAACTTCCAGATTTGAGATCAATCACCCCCAAACCAGACCTTTAAGTACAGTTGGCCATGTTGGGCCTGTGTGACAGGTTTGGTCCAGATCTAATGTCAGCTGGGTTCACTGCTTTCTGGATGCAAGTGAACTATAACTCCCAAAATGAAGGTCCATTCCCACTAACCCCTGCAATATGTTCAGTTGGGCATAGGGCTTCTTTGTGCCATGTTTGGTCCCAGTCCATTGTCGGTCGAGATCACAATATCACTGAAGGTACTGCAAGTTCCATTATCTATGGCAAGTTTGGTCCAGATCTATAATTGGTTGGGTTCACAGTGTTCTCTGGATATAGGTCAAGTACAGTTCTTGTAAATCATTGTGAATTTTCCCAAAACCCCTTGTTTAGTTTCTGATCAACTCCTCTGTTAACTGTGTGCCATAAGAAAGGGTAGGAAAGGGTTAAGGTAGAGGCAGTGGGCGGGGTCATGCAAATTAAGGAACCCTGGAGGAAAAATAAAACATCTAGGATGAAATGTTCCCCGCATGAAAGCCTTCACTTTGGTGAGGAGCAGGATGGTGTTTGTGGAGGACACTGGCAGGGTCTGGGCTACATGTTGATGGTGCTCACTATAACCTGCATGTCAGTGGAGAGAGGGCCAATGGTGTCTCCTGCTCAGTGGGAACTATAGCTGTTTTGGAGGTGGAAAGCTGTCTGTGTACGTGGACACCTCTGCCACATACACATTTTTCACTTTTATTATGTGTATAGATATCAACAGAAGTGGAGCTATGAATAGGGGAATGGGTCCTGCTCCACCCAATGGAATTTTCCTTCATTTCCCAATTTTATTTATTTATTGTAGAGAGTGCTACATTGAATATCATTCGCACCTAGGCGCAAGCTGAACTATACAAAACATGACATTTATTTTCCGTCCCCCTCCAGAACCCTCAGAGGAATGAAGGAGGAAAATAAGATAATTTGGGCAATGGAAGAGACTATATTTCACCACCTAAAACACAATGATCCTATTTGTGCTAACAAAGGCAAACAAGATATTAAACTGAGCGATTCACCTCCAATGACAACCAATAACCATCCACATTCCTCCTTCACGCACAACTCATTAGTTATCTGTTACAAAGCAAATAGATACCAAGAGAAGCTAACTGATTGTATAACCTTATAAACACTGTGTTGTCGAAGGCTTTCATGGCAGGGATCACAGGGTTGTTGTATGTCTTTCGGGCTGTGTGACCATGTTCCAGAAGTATTCTCTCCTGACGTTTCGCCCACATCTATGGCAGGCATCCTCAGAGGCATCCTCAGATGCCTGCCATAGATGTGGGTGAAACGTCAGGAGAGAATACTTCTGGAACATGGTCACACAGCCCGAAAGACATACAACAACCCTTATAAACACTGTGATTGTAAAGTACTGGTGAGGTTTTCCCTGGCTGCACATCAGAGAAGTTGATGAGTACATTTCCCATCCTTTCTCTCAGTGTTACACCAAATTGTTGTCTTTTGTATATAGCCATGCTGAGGATACACTGAGTGCTCCCCCATGGCCTATTCTTTAAATATGTGATCTCTGGATCTATTCAAAGAGTCCACCCCACTCCAGAAACAAACTGAGCTATCCCATTCCTATTAGGAACTCATACAAATTGATTTTAATCTGCTTTATCTTTGTTATTCAGGATTCATATGCATTGGTTGTACAACCTATTCAGATCATTGCTTTTCTGCAGTTAACCTGCTGATATGATGTGAGAATGATACTCAGATTCTATTCCTTCTTGTGTTGATTTTAACTCATTGACTTTGCCCATTGTACACCTTAAAATCTGCATAGATCAACCCAGTTACTTCCTCATCATCATGGTTCTGCCATATCAGAAATCATATTTGATGTTGAAAAGTATCTAATGCTGTTGTGCCTCAGGACCTTGTCATACGGCCATCAGAATCGCCACGTGTCGTGGCAAATCTGGCAGCCCTTGTGGAGGTGGGGATCTCGCCACCCTATGCCCTGCATCACCTGGCTCCTAATGTTGATTCCATAGTTTCCGTTTGGAAGGGAAAGGATCTCTTATATTTGGGTTTATTTCTGAAGATAAGTCAACCTCCTTAGGTTTCCGTCCTTCTTTGTTTCAAAAAGTCATCTAATTGCCTCCAGTCAGTTTCCTTTTTTGCTTTTCCATGTTGTTTTGAAATGAGATGGCTTTCTATGGACTTCAATGGCAACAAGGGAAGCCTCCTGTGGTGCTGCGGCGACATGCACTGGCTTCACTCTAGATTATCCATGGAGCCCCACTAGAAGTTCCTCTGCAACACCTAATGGAAGCTGGTGGACTCCACGGATGATCTAAGCTGAACCTGCATTTGCCACTGGAATGAGCCCTTTGTGATAAGGTAGTGAGTCCCAACAAATATGGCCACGTTTATGTTCCACTGAAAATCATTGGACAGCTTAGATGGGAGTCTCAACCTGTGACTCAATTTGATGGGAGCAATATAAGTGATGAATATACTCTGTAGATGAATTCTGGGTTTTTTAAAGGTGCAAGCTATGCTGGCATCTTCAAGATGCACTTATTTAACTCTAACTGCTATCTGGACATTTCTAAGCGAACATTTGGAATCTCCCTGCTATGCATTGTTTTGTATTTATCAACACAGATTATATTTGAATATTCATAATGAAACTGTTTGTGGTTAGTAGTTATTAATCATTTTCATTAAGTCACTGTATAAAATAAGAGTATGCAGAGAGGACAGGAGATAGTGCTATCACTCAGGCAAACAGTGTTATGCTGTTAGACATTTTCTCTCTTCTGAAAATGTTATATGATTTATCTGCTTTTGTTTTTATAGCCCTTTTCAAACAGAAAGCCTTCATATCATATAATGCCTGTGTTCCAGGAAGCTGGAAATCCATTTTCACCTAAATAGGGCCATATGTAGTCCAGAGACACATTCCCCGAACTTGCTAGTGTGCTGTCTGACAAAACAGAGATTGAGAAATGATATTTTCCAAGATCTACTTTTCCAATTCTCCATGTTTCCTTCCAGAAATCAGTACTGCCTTTTTCTAGGATGCTGTTGGCTTTGGTATTGTTATTTAAGCTGAAAATAAAGCACACTGTCAAGCTGTCTATCAGGTAATAACAGATATTGAATATGGTTTACCCTATATATTCATGTATAAGTCTCATTTTAGTTAAAAAAAAAACAACCCTGGAAAACCTACATGGACTTATGAACAGGTCAATATGGGTTCTGTATCTCAACTCTTGTCAAAAAAGAATCCATCTCCTTCTTTCAGTAGAATGGCAAAATGCCAAGTGCACTCCATCCCAAGAGAAAAAGAAAAAAGCACCAACCCCCTGTATTCTTTCTGTTGTAGGTCACTTCTGACCTTTTAAAATGTCTGGATGGGGAAATTGCAGATGTAGCCAGGGGTGTCATTGATGTTTTCCCATCTTCCCAGAATGACCCTTGATTTACCCTAAGATCATATCAAAATCCATAATTTTGACTCCCAAACCTGCCTTCAACATATACATGAAATTGACTTATACATGAGTATATACAATTGAAAAATGTTTATGCTGGTTTTGGATAACTGCTCTTGAAACCACATATTCTGCAGAAATTTGACATACCTAAATGGGTAACTTTGTTTTTACATACATGAGATAAAACATTTCAGCAAAGTATGTCTTGGTAGGTAGAGTGTCTTGTCCTTAAAATTGTTTCTTTTATTTTCTTTTTTTCTTCCCTAAAGTCAGTTATATTGTTGCAGATCATAAATGTGAATATATGTCCAAGAAAACTCTGCAAGTAACTTTACGCTAATGACAAGAGAGACAAAACACCCATACTGATTTAAAAATGACTTCCAGAACAGCAAATGAAAGATATATCCTGCTTACAGAGGTAATCTGGTGATAGCTATAGCTATGACTATAATACATCAAATTATTGCCAGCATGTTAAGCAAACAAATCATTTATAGAAACTAATGTAAACAAATTATTTATATATCTACCATGCACTGTACAGCAGTAAGACTTGTAAGAAGCAGTGCATCATATACCCAAAATCCATCAAATGTTGGCAGTGCTCAAAAAAGAAATGTGCATTGAATATGATTTAGAAAGTAGTTTCTTGTTTCAATTAGATCATTCTTCATATATTTCCACAGAATTAACATTTTCCTCTATCTTGAATCCTACCTACTTTAACACACAGTGCATAAGGTAAAGGTAAAGGTTTTCGCCTGACGTTAAGTCCAGTCGTGATCGACTCTGGGGGTTGGTGCTCATCTCCATTTCTAAGCCGAAGAGCCGGCGTTGTCCGTAGACACCTCCAAGGTCATGTGGCCAGCATGACTGCATGGAGCGCCGTTACCTTCCCGCCGGAGCAGTACCTATTGATCTACTCACATTTGCATGTTTTCGAACTGCTAGGTTGGCAGGAGCTGGGGCTAACAGCGGGCGCTCATTCCGCTCCCGGGATTTGAACCTGGCACTTTTTGGTCCGCAAGTTCAGCAGCTCAGCGCTTTAACGCACTGTGCCAGCAGGGGCACATACACAGCGCATACACATTCCATATTATAAATAATTATTTGTAGAAGTAATTGTGTATCTTACTTTTTATTCTAGTATATATGAGCAAAGGCTGCATCTACACTTCATAAAATGCAGTATAGGAAACACATTAGCTTGGTGCATCCACATGACACGCAATGTGTTTCAACCCAGAGAAAAACATTCAATCCAGCTTGATCTGGACCTCTGCCAGTGTTTCAGCAGTCGGGACTACCATCTTGAATTGCCATATGCAATCCCAGATCACATCTCCACAGCCATCTCATTCTATCCAAGTTCAGGTAACCATGTAGCCGGGGGGGGGGGGGCTTGAGGGGCTTCAGCCCTCCCCCTCCCCCCGAAATTCTCAGGGTGGTCTGCGAGAAGGCCTTACATTTATGATTTAAACTGTTATGTTTATTCATATCATGATCTGATCACCATGCTCAATATATCCCATATTCATGGGAGTATTGGGATAACAATACAAAAGGTTTGCTAGGGTAGGTCTTCCCCCACCCAGACTCAGCCCCCCCCCCCCCCCGAACCAAAATACCAGCCTCTCCCAAAACAAAATCCTGGCTACGGGCCTGTGAGGTGGGATTGCAGTGACTACATTCCAGCTAAAAAAAAAAAAAGCTTACAGAAAAGGGTGCCTTACGGACACTGCAGAATCTTCCCCTCCTGAATCTGCCTTATGCAGATTCACTTTTATTGATTTGTCCATTACTTTTGCTAATTTATCTTAAATTGGTTATTTGTTTTATTATTGTTTATGTTATATTATTCACATTGTTGTAAGCTGCCCCGAGTCCCCACAGGAGATGGGGCGGGATATAAATAAAGTTTTATTATTATTTATTATTATGTAGCGCACAATGGGGCCTTTGAAGGAGGAGAGGTGACTTCCTGCTCTCAGGCTCCAACACTGCAGGTGACACAGATCCAGAAAGGGAAGGGCTTGGGGGTGCAGGGACAATAGGAAAGTCAGTGGATGCCCAGCCCTGCTGCACCAACTTCAACATGGCTGGGCTGTATGGCTGGCCTCCTTCCATGGAAAAGGCTTAGTGAGATCTGGTGTGAATTCCATGTGTCTTAGAACTAGTATTAAAGTAGAGTTTCGCTTATCCAACATAAACGGGCCGGTAGAATGTTGGACAAGTGAATATGTTGGATAATAAGGAGAGATTAAGGAAAAGCCTATTAAACATTAAATTAGGTTATGATTTTACAAATTAAGCACCAAAACATCATATTATACAACAAATTTGACAGAAAAAGTAGTTCAATACACAGTAATGTTATGTAGTAATTACTGTATTTACGAATTTAACATCAAAATATCATGATGTATTGAAAGCATTGACTACAAAAATGTGTTGGATACTCCAGAACATTGGATAAGCGAGTGTTGGATAAGTGAGACTTTACTGTATTTATTTTGGTTCCAATCACTTTATATGGCAGCATCAATGGGGCCAGAATCAATTGCACAGTGTAAGCTACAGATTTTAGAATATTATTGACAGTTACTTCTGTCATCCCAAGTATCCTTTTTAGACCTTTAAATATAGGCAGATCTTTTCCTAAAATTCTATGGAATAAACAGATCACCAAATAAAATTAAAATAGATGCTGTAATGGCTGGACCTTTAGAGGTGACCTAGTTTCTAGGGACGGGCCTGCCATAAAGGCCTTCAAAGGAAAGAGGCATAATAGCATTTCATTTTCTTTCTTCTCCCTGGCTCATTTCCATGTGAGCTCTGGGGGAATCTGTCTGGCTTTCTTCCCCTAGCCTAGATATGCTGCACCTGAGCCAATACTATTCCCTGATTCATCTCCAACTCTCTTGTGCATGCCTTTTTTTATGAAACAAGGGAACATGTGTCTCACTTGTCAATAGGGTGTGTGTTTCTTTCCCGTTCTCAGCTACACATTTCCACCCACACAACTGAAGCCACTTAGGATTTGGAAGAGCAAAATAACTTTCAGAGAGGGTATGATTTCACATTTCATATTGTACACTTCCATAATTAACTTCAATAATAAAGCAAATCATTTTTCATTTTCCCAATACAATTACTTCTGCCGTTTCACTAGGAAGTAAATTGTTATTTTTATGCATCTGTTTTGTACACAGGTGGAAATGAAAAAAATGGCTATCTTTGCACAAGCAATGGTTGATGCTGTTCTTTTTAATATGGGGCTTAGGAGAATCAATGTAATTACACAATCTGAAACATTCACAATGTCTCCTTCACAGGCAGGGGAAATATTATTAACTGTAGATACAACATGAGCAAAATTTAGGAGTGGATAGAAATAAAAAAAGGGGGGTAGATAATATACATAGAATTAAGACAGTATAAGCCTACTACATAACAGTAGTTAGGACTGGTAGAGTAACACTCCAGTTGTTCTACTATTACATATACCATTTCAATAACAAGGTGGCTGACACAAAATGATGGCATGCAAAAACAACATAGATGTATAGATCAACAGATGGGCTGGATCAGAAATCATTAAAACATAAAAGTGTCCATATGAAATTTTGCCTTTCTGTAACTTCCACATTTAACAGTTAAATTTCTCCTGAATGTATCAAAGGCAAAGAAGGGTCTCAATTAAACTGCTAGAATACACAGTTGAATCAATCAAATTTCCAGGCACTGATTTACCATTTAGCAATCTTTTCAATAGGCTTACTCTGGTTAGAAACAGCAGTCAGATTTAGATCATGATCTCCCAAAATCAAGTCTTAAGATAACATAAATGAAGCTAATCATTGATTTTCCTTTGAAGAAAAACAGTACTGAAAATTTAGAAGCTAGAAAGTGGAATATAGAGATGAGATGAAGTTCTTACCGATCTGCATTAGGGAAATTGAATAGCGAGAACAGTTTTCCATATGGAAATACTATGCTCTAATGGCTGGACCCCTAGGTGTTAAGGATGAGTAGCTTATCAGGAAAAAATTGAATAGAGGGAGATGAGGATCCCTGAAGGCCATAAAAACATCAATAAGCCAGATTCTGCACATGAATCCTAGGGAGACTAACATAGCTTCCCATAAATGGCTCTGGAGGGACAACTATTCCATCCATATATTGATTACATTTGGAGATTCAAATATCATAAGGAGGCTGTAAGAGTTAAGACCTGCCCTACTAAACTGGGGTATTTTGTAAACCCAGATATTCATCCCCTTATGATAGGGTTTGGGCCATGATCTTGGAACCTACGGACCCCCCAAACACCCTTCATCCATCACTGCCCCCAAACCAAACAAACTCATAAAAAGGAGTTAGCTAGAGATTACTGAACAAACTCCCCTTTGGTGACTAGGGATAGCCATGAAAGAATAGTGGAGAAGACAACACTGCCAGGACTACAATGCTGGTCCCCAACGCTTTTTTCAGGGAGCTATAATAACTTCTTTGATTTGCCATTTGAAGATTTCTTAAAGACATCACCCCCACCAGAGAATCTTAGGAATTGACTATCTCCTCAAATTGATGTGATCCCAACTCCCTTAGAGCAAAAAATGGGTACCTCTGGGGAGGGAGGGCTCCGGAGTCAGGGTGCTGCCATCAAGGTCGTGTTGTGGAGGAGGAGATGCAACCAAAACATTCATCCCAGAGAGAAGCACAACAGAGTTTTTGTGACCCTGAGGCAAGATAGACTGGATAGCCAAAATGACAGGCCCTCAGTGCTTAAAGTCCTGCTGCTCAATGCCAGTTCTATAAACGGTAAAACAGTGGCCATCCAGGAATTAATCCAGATATGGCTTGTATCACAGAGACCTGGTTGGACAACTGGGGGGGGGGGGTTCAACCTCACCCAGCTTTGCTCACTAGGTTTCGAAGTGCATCAGCAGGCTAGGTCTGGTGCGGGAAGGCAGGTTTGCGGTGGTCTATTGTGAGTCTATCTCCGTGATCAGGTGCCCCATACTGCAGTCACCTAACTTTGAGTGTATCTATCTGAAAGTTGGTAAGCACTAACCGGGACAGGCTGGGGATTCTGCTTGTGTACCACCCACCTTGCTGTCCAGCAGTCTCCCTGCCTGAACTAGTGGGGATAGTCTTGGGCCTGGTGTTGGAGTCCCAGTGACTTATTGTGCTGGGGGACTTCAATGTCCATGCCGAGGCCTACTTGTCCAGAGCAGCTCAGGACTTCATAGCCTCTATGAAAAACATGGGGCTGTCCCAAATGATATCTGGGCCCACTCATGTAGCTGGACACACTTTTGATTTGATCTTTGTTGCAGATGGGGATGGAATTGTTGGGTTGGAGGAACACACCCCTGAAGAGACAGGTCAACAGTCTGGGGGTCCTCCTTGACTCAGCGCTGACACTTGAAGCTCAGGTGTCAATGGTGGCTGGGAGGGCCTTTGCACAATTAAAACTTGTACCCCAGCTGCGACTGTTCCTCGAAAAGCCTGATTGGGCCACAGTGGTCCATGCCTTAGTTACATCAAGAGTGGTCTACTGCAATGCAATCTACGTGGGGCTGCCTTTGAAGACAGCCCAGAAACTGCAGTTAGCGTAAAGGTCGGTAGCCAGGTTACTGACTGGAGCTGGTTATAGGGAACACAAAACTCCACTGGCTGCCAACGAATTTGCAGGCCTAATTCAAAGTACAGGTTATTTCCTATAAAGCCCTATACACTTTGGGTTCAGCCTATGTTTGAGATCAGATATCTTTCTAGGAACCAGCACAAGAGAGAGGCCTTCCTTTCAGTCCCACCTCGGTATGGTTGGTGGGGATGAGAAAAAGGGCCTTCTCTGTGGTCCGCCCCACCCCCAGTCTTTGGAATGCCTTCCCAAGGGAGATCAGGGAGGCCCCCACTCTGCAAGCCTTACACAAACAACTGAAGACATGGTTGTTTCGACAAGCCTTCAACTATATTTACATGCCTTTCATAAATATGTGAAGACCTATAGATGTCACGAAGCACTTTACATTACTAGAGTGACTATTGTTGTTTTATATTTTCAGCTATTGCTCTAGTTTATTGATTTTAACTAAGGGGTTTTTTGAAGTGAGATATTTATGTTGGCTGTTATTGTTTTATGGTATTGCAATTTTTGTATTTTGTATGCTACACCTTCGAGTGCTTTTTGATCCACCTCAAGTCCCTCTGGGAGATGGTGGCAGGGTAAAAATAAAGTGTTGTTGTTGTTGTTGTTGTTGTTGTTATTATATTTGGTTAGAGCACCCACTCTGAATTAAGCACCAGATGATAAAATAAACTAGGGCTAAACTTTGTTAAATTATATACAATCCCTAACCTGATATTGAACTGCTTAGTCTGCTTGTTGGCGGGTTATCCAATTAGTTGCAATTCAGTGAATTAATGGTAACAATTTGTCTCCTTAGCCTTGGCCAGGCAGGGTTCATGATTTGGAGTGACAAACTGGGTTGCTGTTTCTTCCACCTCAAGGATGTGTTGATGACTGATCTCATTCTAAAGGCCTTATTACAACAATGCTAGCCCCTTAAAATCAACATGCCTCCTATAAATCTGTTAGAGTATTAGAACAAGTCCAGAGTTATCCATGTCTGGACTTCTAAAAGTAGACCATCATATGTTAGAAGTCATGGCAACAACTTTTCTTGTGTCCTATCAATTTTGTGTGTGTGTGTGTGTGTGTGTGTGTGTGTGTGTATGTGTGTGTGTGTGTGTGTGTGTGTGTGTGTGTGTGTGTGTGTATATATATATATATCTCCTTGCTCTTGGTGCCAAAATGCCGGTGTCTGAAGAGGCACTGAATTGTACCAGGACTGAAGAATAAACAGACTGTACTGGTAGAAGCTTCCAGTGAAACATTGCAGCCAAGGGAAAGGCTGAGGAAATAGATTGATGGGTTGTGTGCTCAACACTCTTGGCTACATCTTTGTAGGCTATTCAGGGAAGCCCTTAGTAGGAAGCTGATTCTAGGAGCTCAAGGGAGTAGCCCCATTTTCATCCTAACAGTTATAGATAACCTAATCTCTTCACTATTTGACTGCCTCAGAAGCATAAACCCAATTAAGAATGTTCCCCATAAGTATTGGAGGGTTTTTTTCTCCTACTATCTCCTTAATGTGGACCTTAGTGGGATGAAAGGAAGAGGCCTAAGCCTTCTTAATCATATTATGCTGAAGATGACAGATGCATGCTGCAGCCTCCTCATATGAATAGGGTAGCATTTCCAATGGGATCCACTTGCAGCCTGAGCTCACAGCTTACAAGAGAGTGCCAAGGTTGGTCAAAATTATATACTCCTTTTAGATACTATTCTGATGTCAGCTGCATTATGACTATCTGACTCCACTGCCATCATGTGCAATGGTAATCTCCCCATTCCAAAGCTCATAGTTTTAGAGGAGGCAAGACTAAAAATTATATTTTAATAGCCTTTTGTGTCTTATAAGGTGATAAGGTGAACTGTTGTCATACATTTCATTGTTCTTGGGGAGTGGGGAGGGAGAGGACAGCAGCTATGAAAAACATCATCTATAGCATGAATTGCTATATATGAGCATTGTACTGAAATAAATTCTGCATTTCATTTCAATTACAGCGCAAATAATATTCCTAAAGTAGTTCAATATTTCTGCAGATTTTACAAGGACAGGTACAGTTCAGGAAGGAGCAAGGCACAGTATCCTGTCTGATCTTAGAATCTAAACAGAGCCAAATCTAGTTAGTCCCTGGATGGGAGACCACCAAGAAATGCCAAATATTGTAGGCTATATATTTCAGAGGAATGAGCTGTCAAAACTTCCTCTCAGTAATCCTTACTTAAGAAAATCCATGAGGTCACCATAGGTCAACATACGTACACACGTATAGAACATACACATTTAGAATTCCTTGACTGAATGCATAATGTTTTACTAAACTACACATTCTAGAAGATGGAACCATGGCAGTTAAAATAGAATAATAGTACTACAAAGAAATAATAGCATTATAATTGTCTGGATTAGCCGCATATTTTATTTTTGTAGCCTTTTAGCATTTATAATGTCAATTATATGAGGAAAGGTGAATTCCCTTTTTTGGCCAGAGATCTATACTTTCTGTAGCGATTAACTGTAGTGATTAGCTATAGCTCCAAGTCAAACAAACAGTTCTTATAGTTCCAGAGCTGAAAAGGTGATTTACTCATGTTTCTGCTACTTGTAGGTAACTAATTATTTTTGCTACATCTGACTCCTTCACACCACACATCAGTGATTCAAAACACTCTTTTCTTGTAAACCTCATCATCATCTCAACACTCACAGCACAAGGAAGATCACACCCTGCAGCTATAAAAGGAATTAAATTTGATAGTGACATCATAAAAAAGGAGTGGATTTATTCCATGTTTAGTTATAGTTACAATGTAGTAAAACTTTAACTATCATCTAAGGAACCTGGCTGGAGAAAACTGGCCATTTGATCTTGCTAGGCTCCGTACAAAAAAGGCAAAGCTGATGAAGTTGTCTTATTCCATTCCTGGGCAATGCTGTTACAAGTGTGATTGTGAGTGAGGACAAGTAAAAAGTCCCAGCCTGAGGATCAAAAGATCACAGTATTATAATAGTCTTTCCTATCTTACAGCTCACAGATAAATGAAACAACTCTTTCTGTTTCTGTTTGGACTACGGCAAACTGCTCCCTCTCTCTACTGGAACACCTCTAGAAGTGACTGTCTTCCTGGCAAAGATCTTACAAGACTGTTATAGATGCTTTCATCTCTGCCGTTTCTTTGCCCTTGGCTTCAGTGACTTGAGAATGAGCCAAATTAATCAAATCAACCCTAAGCCTATGTTTGAATGCTGCAAAAGCCAGCGTACAAGCAGTTCCATATTAAATGCCTGCAGCAGCTCCAAGGCTGTGTGAGCTCAAAGGCTTTAATCCAGATGTCTTTACACTGATAAATAGGAACTATTGTATCAGCAGAAGACTTGCATTGCTTGACCTCAAGGTGCAATTGTGAGCTAAGGGAATAATAAGGTCAATAGGAAATGGTGGATTGATTTGATATAGCACCTTGTATGTTAAAAGAGCAATTTTGGGCTCACTAGGTTAGAATTTATTATTCTGGGCATCTAGAAGGGAAACGGAGCACGTTAGTGTTGAGAGTACATAATCAGGGCAAGACTTGGGGTTGTAAAGGCTCGGTACAAAGTGGAATCTGTAAAGAGCTTCTTAAAGGGAGCTCTGTTTTGCATTAAGATTTGACAGCTCTCCCTGCTTAATCATCAATTCTAGAGGATTTGAAAACTTGAAAGTACTGTGAATATGGTATCAGGATAATTTATAATTTCACGTCTTTTAATACTTTTGATATTGCTTGTTGTGTTGTTTCCAAGGGTGCAACTGACATAAATATCATCCTTGTTCCTTGAGTTACCCCCACCCCCAATCAAATTGTGTCATCACTCTTAAACCCTCCATGGATGCCTGGCCCAATGTCCATCAAACAAAGGGATATTTGTTGTTTATTTGCTCATTTGCTTCCGACTCTTTGTGACCTCATGGACCAGCCCACGCCATAGCTTCCTGTCAGCCGTCACCGCCCCCAGCTCCTTCAAGATCAAGTCAGTCACTTCAAGGATCCCATCCATCCATCTTGATCTTGGCCGGCCTCTCTTCCCTTTTCCTTCCATTTTCCCCAGCATCGTGATCTTTTCCAAGCTTTCCTGTCTTTTCATGATGTGGCCAAAGTACTTCATCTTTGCCTCTAATATCCTTCCCACCAGTGAGCAGCCAGGAATTATTTCTTGGAGGATGGACTGGCTGGCTCTTGCGGTCCAAGGCACTCTCAGAATTTTCCTCCAACACCACAGTTCAAAAGCATCTATCTTCCTTCGCTCAGCCTTCCTTATGGTCCAGCTCTTGCATCCATAAGTTACTATGAGGAATACCATTGCTTTAACTATGCGGACCTTTGTTGCCAGCGTGATGTCTCTGCTCTCCACTATTTTACCGAGGTTGGCCATTACACTCCTCCCAAGAAGTAATTATCTTCTGATTTCCTGGCTTCAGTCTGCATCTGCAGTGATCTTCGCACCTTGAAATATGAAATACGTCACTGCCTCCACGTTTTCTCCCTCTATTTGCCAGTTATCCATAAGTCTGGTTGCCATAATCTTGGTTTTCTTGATGTTTAACTGCAACTCAGCTTTTGCACTTTCTTCTTTCACCTTGGTGATAAGGCTCCTCCTCGCCATCCTTGATTATTGGACTAAGAACTTGAAGAACTAAGCTGGACAGATTGATTTTGTGAGTAGTCCAATGTTTCTTAACATTGCAGAAGTATTTCTCCCTTGAAAGTATCTATAATAGACATTTCCAGTAAATATATTTTACATTTTTGAAGAATGACTCAGAATATGGATTCAGCAAGTATTTTAAATGCCATTCTATTGCCCTTTATCTCCTGCACAAAATGATTAAATCACTGCAGTCTTGTTAGTCATCCAGAGAGGTTTCTAAGTGACCAAGGCAAAGTTTCCAAGAAGATAAGCCAAGACATCTCTCATATGCAAGTGTCTGCTTTTGTCAATAAGAACTATAATTTTTGGCAAAAAGTCAGCCAAGAGGTCAGTTTCTCACATTATAACTCATCTTTCTGTTGATACTAGAATATGTTTTCTGGTTCTGTTGAGACATCTTCCCATAGACATTCTTCATAATATGCTTGAAATGCAATTTCAGGAATCATGAGAAACTTCAATGCATCTTGAGATGTCTCTACACCAGTGGACAAGCTCATCAAATCTGCCAGTTAAATGTGCATGATTTAGCCATCTGTTCGTCATCAGGTCAATTAAAACTTGGTTATCTACTTTGTATTTTTTTAAACAAATTATTGGTTGATGGAAATCTGGATGTGTCATTTTTATGTCTCACTGATCAATCATATATCTCAGCTGCCTCAGAAATAGTATTCTGTCAATACATACTGACAGTTCCTTGATGAAGTCTAAATTTCTTTTTTCCTCCTTTTTGAGTATCTTCATTGCATGTTGCCTCTCCTTACTAACTGCAGAGATTCTGATATTCCAAAATGGAAGCTGCATCCTCGGGGAAAAAAACAGTTTACATAAAATATTCAACTATATCTGGAGGTTCACTAGAACAATATACATTAAATGAATGAGTGAATGAATGAATAATACAGTATTGTTTCCATAATACAGTGATATCAGCAGAGATAGACATGTTGCCTTGTTTGCATGCTGTATGGCAATATGTTTTTCTCTATTTCTAAACTATATCCTATTATTTTGCCAGCATTGCTTATTGTTGAATATTGTTACGAACAAGTTATGCCTCTGATTTGCTTTTTATCCCCTGAAATTATAGATTTGGGCAAATTAGACAATTCCATGCCTTTACTACCCAGAGGATCAACTGGTACTAAAACCGAGACAGCCAGTAATATGGGAGACAAAAAAGCTGTCAAAACCTAAGTGTGAAAGTTATAGGAATTGGCCTCTAAGATGTGGACTAGCTGGTCTTCTGGTTGAAGAATCTTAAGAGAAAAGTAACTGTGTGAGAGGTACAGATGAGTTATTTGCAGGAATAAAGAAGATGCCTGAGATATAACAGTTACTACCAATAGCCTGGCACTATCATAAATAAGAATCAACTCAGTATCTGGTAGAGTCAGACTCTTGATATTGATTGACATGGGTATCAATAATATCAAAGACAACACTATCTAAACAACAGTGTCAAACACTTCAGCATCAAAAAAACCCACACTTGAAATCATTGGTACTGAAGATTTGGATGATATCAAACAGTAAGTATCAAAAATGTCAACATTTGAAAATGCTGGTACTGAAGATATCAAATAACTTTGATTTAATTGTCTTTTCAGTTACTCTGTGTGATGTCAATTTGTTGCTTAGTACATCCTCAACATTGTATCTTTCCATGACCACACACACACACATAGGGAGAGCTAAGTTACCTATTTCATATTCACTGGATACATTCACTTAACCTTCCACTGTCTTATATACTTCAGGTGTGTGGATGACATAAAGCTTCTTGTTCCATAAGCAGTATGAAATCAGGAAAAATAGTTTTCTATTTGCATCATGCTGATGGGAGTAGATGATGGTATTAAGTTGTAGGACAATTCATTTGTTTTAAACTTATTTTTAAAATTGAAAATTGGATTCTTTGTTCACATTTTATAAAAGTGTTTTGATGACATCATAGAAAGCTTTGGAAATCAGCTAAAATGGGATATTACATAAACAACATACTCCATTAGCATACACCATTCAAAATCATAATGAAAGATTGCCATTTTACCAACAGCCATACACTATTTTGTCTAACACCAGCTGCTATCTCAGTTTCCCTGTCTTGTTGGATGGCACTCTGCCCACACTACTTATCGTGAAGTCTGCCTCCAGAGTTTTTGTCATGTTCAGAATTTCTCCTGTTGTCTTCTTGAGTGATTTCAACTGTGCCTTGTGGTCTTCCTTCAACACCCTGTTACAGCTGAGGGTTTGCAATCTTCAAGCTCTCCCCATCCCATTATTTCTTTAATGATTGCTCCCCACTGACTTCTGTTTTTCTCATCAACTGCTCTCCACTGATTGAATGAATTCCTGATGAACTGACACAATAGTTTATATAATGTTCAGATGGCTGCTACCAATAAATCTGACTTTTTGGAAGGTATATTTCCATCATTCCATTATATTTTACAGAGGATCATGCAATGTTAACTTTATGGCCAGTCTAATCTTTAGGTTTAGCATATGTTATAGAAATATCAGTTAATATTGTTTTGCGTGTTTTTCTGCGCTATTTCTCTGGTACAGTACTCTATCATTTTACGATTTTATTTCCAGAAAATACAAACAAAAAATATCTAGTTTTTACCACAAAAATGTTATTTGAAGAAAAAAAAATCAAACTTCGTCCAGTGTGACATATTCTCATTTTTGGATGGAAAATGGGTGCAGTTTTAAGCCTGATGACTGGTCTGAAATGAATTAAATTTTGGATGAGAAAAAAAACCTATGATCTGCTTGATGGACTTTGAGTAGATGGTACAATAGTTGTGGAGTATTGCAATAATCTTACCTTACTCTTACTCATGTTCAAGGAACATATGTTGTATTTGTTTCCTTCTATGGAGACCTAATTCATGAGATATTTTTTCTTGTGTGCATCAGATAATTTGAGTCCATTTATTGGTCATTTTCTTGAAATACTCGCTTGAGAAAATGAGTCCATCTCTTCCAGGTTACATGGTCTGAGGCTGAAAGTTTTTCATTTCCAATAAGAAAAAGAGTCTCACCAGTATAGCTTGGTTGCCATTAAAACATGACCATTTCAAGCTAATCCAATAAAATACAAGCATTCAATTATATTGAATGTGCAAAGGATCTCTAGTTTTATATATTCATCAAATAAGGGGGCTATTTTATACCTGTTTATCTGGCAATAAGCTCAAGTGAACATACCGTAATTTGTTCTACATCTGAGTGAACATGTATAGGAGTGCCCTGGGAGCCAGTTCTGTGATACTTGATGAAATACCACTAAAAAGTATTTTGAACCTACACAACAATCAGATTGCTTAAATCCAAGCTTAACCAGATTTTTGTATTCTCATTGTACTGATTTTACTGAGGCAGAGGAACAAGGGGAATAAAAGGCTTTAGCCAGGCTATCAAATAAATGTCTTTTTTAAAAAGCCCACATATAATATAGAGTGTGGAGAGGGCAGTGGGGGGGGGGTCTGAAGCTACTTGAAACCTTTAGAACGTTAAACATATTCTTCAGACAATGGCTTTTGTCTACAGTCTATGAATTAATGTATAACTTGTCTATGGCATTTGATTGGACCTAGTTTAAATTACTATAATTGATAGGTGTATAAATATCTAGCTACTCTGAAATAGAGAAATTGAGGCAGGAATGGCATCATGTTGCTAAATAGCAATTCCCATAATTCTTCAGTGTTGGATGTACTAGTGCTGTTGGAAATTGCATTCCAACAACATCAAGAAGGCTGATTTATTCCCATTCCTAATCTAGAGGATTGGTAACATCCCCAGAGCCCCTTCAAAAAATATGCAATGCATATAAAAAGTCAAGTATAGAGATATTATCCTTACTTCTGCTATCAATTCATTCCTCTCCATAAACACTGCAATGCCCCGCCAATTTTGTTAGTGATAGATTGTGGCTTCCATATCAGTGGAGCAGTTAACTTGCTCTGGGCTTTTGGGAGCTATCCAATTTCAGCAGAGCTATCCAAGGTGCTGAACCTATTTGAACAATAGGGTCCAGTTTTTTGGCTAGCTTCTTTGAATTTCAAACTAAAAATTGAAAAAAAAGATCAATCACTCCATTAATATAGAAGTGACAAGCTACTACTGAATTATTTTCTTTTGATCTGGTACTTGTGTAATAAAAACAGGGAGCAAATTATTATCATATATTATTGATATTTTCATCCCCCAACCCCTAGATGCTGTCTAGTTATTTTTCTAAGGAGTTCTAATTCTGGGTTGCTGTGAGTTTTCTGAGCTATATGGCCATGTTCCTGAAGCATTTTCTCCTGATGTTTCACCCACATCTATGGCAGGCATCCTCAGAGGTTGTGAGGTCTGTTGGAAACTAGGCAAGTGAGGTTTATATATCTGTGGAATTGAATAGCCTTGACCACTCATGTCAGACTAAACAGAGAAGCCATTGAAATCCACAAGCATGTGGGCAATTTCAAGAGAAAGTAGGAAACCATGAAGAAGAACAAAATACTGGCTACCAGTATTTTAAACAATATAGAATCAGGACAGTAAATAAAGAGCGACACTCAAAAACAGGGAAATTCCAAACATGAAACAATCAGGGCCAGCTAACATCTTCCAACAAAAGATTCCCCCTGGCAGGAAGCAGCCAGACTTTGAAGTTGCAAGGCCATTCAATGCTAGTCAAGTTGGCCAATTGCAATATTAATACTTGCCTTAAACAGACAAGAGTTCTTTCTCCCACCCTGGACATTACACAGATATGTGAACCTCACTTGCCTAGTTTCCAAAAGACCTCATAACCTCTGCCTTTCAAGACAGCAACCTTTTTTATTTTTTCTTTAAGAAAGCAATAAGTAATTTTAGTCATTTTCCCCCTTTGTAAGAAATTCTTGAAAAAAACAAAAAAAACCTTTTGAGCCTGGCTTGCAAATTAGGACATATTCTCTGCAAAATTTATACATAAGTATTTTGTGCCAAAACATAAATTTTTTGTGCAGAAAACACCCTTTTCTGTTATTATTTTCTGCTAAGGAACATCTGAAGGACAAGTACAAAACACAATTCCTAGAAGCCAAAATCAACCTGTCATGTCATTTTATGTGGTCTACAAGGCTTTTAATGCCCAAGCAGCATAGTTAAATTTCTACAGTCTTACTATTGCAACCAGCCCTTTGAAGGTAACGAACCATACAGCTGATGTGGCTTTTAGTAAAAATGCATTTGGCAACTATGATCTAACTGTTGTATGATGGACTCATAGCAGCTGAATTGCAACTTATATTTCTTTTTGTATTATTTTCTGCACTGAAAAAGCATTTTTCTTTACTCAGAAAATGTTGTTTGTTGTGCAAAACAATTATGTACAAATTTTAAGCAGAAGTAGTTCTGAGTTGCAAAGATCAAGTTTAGTATTCTCATTCTGTTTTCCCACCAACAAAAAAATGATTCTTTCAAAAATTTTAAAATATTTTTGAGTATTCTTTGCACATGCAATGAATTATTTTATCCATTCCTGTAAACATTTCTGGAAACAGATGAAGGATTCCAAAATGAAAATCCTGACTGAGAATTTCTAGGAACTAAAGCTACCTGATAATTTCGGAGCTTGTCAGTATATTCAGTATTTTTAAATGTCAGTTTGCAAGCTCATCAGCCTTTGTAGTAATTCAGGTCTTCAGCCATTGCACAGATAGGCCTAATTGGTTTGGAAACATTCCTTGCTGCCATAGGGCTCTCTGTGCATGCCAGGAAGAGTTGTTCCAATCTGCAGGATTACACAGCCTAGGGATTTCAAAATCTATCTCCCACATTTTTTTTTAAAAAAAGCTTAAGTAATTTGCATTCTAAACAGAAAGGATTTGACAAATACTTCAAATAGGAGAACATTGCAAATTTTACTAAACTATTCATTTAAAAAAAATCTCAGTGGCACCAGTAAATTCAGTAGGCAACTCTTTTGGGAAAGGAGGAGCAGAGACAGAGGCAGCAGGGACAGATTGGATTCCCTCTGAAGATATCTCAACTTTAACAGCAACTTTAACTCAGTTCTAAGATACAGAATGCTTATATCACCTCACCTAGATATTTGTTGGGGAACATTAGAAATAGTGGTCTATCTCTCACCAACAAAATTATCCAAACTCCATGAGTAGAAGATGAACAACAAGCAGCTCTACATCATCACCCTTGATACACAGGGTTTAACAAAGAGTTAAAACAGGTTTAGTGCTGCTTCCTTTATTTGTTTGTTTGTTTGCTAAAAACCTATGATATAGGCTTGGCTAAAAATCCTAGAGATGTCATAATGTATCATATTGAGAGTTCTGTAACATTTGTTTTTCAAGCATGGTTAAAAAGGGAAGGACTATACAAAGTGTAAAACAGAGGCTGAAGAGGCTGATGCAGTAAGAGAGACAATTTTGCTAAAACCAATAAAAGGATGTTGCAAAAATATATGCTATGTTATTTCTAATTTCCTATTAAATAAGTATACATATGCTAACATTGCTATCTCTCATTATTTTAAGTGCTAATATATTACTCCTAATTTGAAATGTTTTAATCTCTCTTCTTTCCATCCTGATGATAATGGTATTGTATGAAAAGAGACATTCTTATCAAAATGGAAGTTAAGCCAAATACTTGTATACACTGCTGGCTTTGAAGTTGGGACCAAATTGTATTTCTGCCTGTTTATAAACTATCCAATTTGGAATCAATCTGAGGCTTAATGACTTGCAGACATATGTAAATGAAAAGCATCATATATATGTAAATTAAATGCATATTTTAATATCCCTCAATATGGACTCAGACCCACATGGCACAAGCACTGTGAAGGACGATCAGTGAGGAGGTGACCAGTAGTGACAGTGCCAAATAGAATGTGCCATGGCACGAGGCATTGGATGGCAAATCTAGGGTCTTTTAAACATTGCCTGCCACTCTTCAATTTTACTTTTGTATACTGCTTGAAGTCAGATGGATGACCAAACAGAGGGAGAGTGACAACAGACACCAAAGGAACAGAACTCCTGTTAGTGCTTACTAAGGGTTTCCCAGGCCTCCTTAAAAGGCCAGATAGGCTCCTTGTTGGACCTGCCAGGGAAAAATAGTATGCAGGTTTGTTGGGACAAGATAGGCCCCTCAAGTTGAGATAGAGTCAGAGCTCTACGATGATTTCTTGGTGGGGCCCTATTAAGCCCCTAACGTCTTGTTGGTTTGAACTAGTTCCAATTATTTACAATGAAAGTTGGTGGATTGACTTGATGTTTTCTCCCACCAAGACATAGACTGCTTCAGACAACTGTCTCCAAATGCAGAGGCCTGTCTGAAACCAATGCCTGGAGATCCATGGCTTGCAGAGGTAGAATGATTGAATCATAGAATCATAGAATAGTAGAGTTGGAAGAGACCTCATGGGCCTTCAACTTTGTCGAAGGCCTTACTGAAATCCAGGTACGCTACATCCACGGCATGGGATGTAATCAGTCTAATCAATTGGGCTAATTAACTTCTCCTTAGTTCCCAGTACCAAGAAAAATTAGACATTTGTTCTTGGGTTTGATTGATTTAGGTCTGAGGAAGGCCTATTCAATTTCTGGCCTATCCAAGTCTTCACAATTTACAGTTCCTTGTAGGGTAAAGCATTAGCTTCATAATACATTTTACTTCTAGGTCAGGGTATCAAGATAACATAGATGAGTTCATAATTTGAAAGGTGCTGGATGAATGGTCTCAAAAGTTAGGCAAGGTGCCTGACAGGCACAAACCAATATCACCTGGTGTCATCAGGTATACCAAGTCCGGACAGCCATTTGAGGGCCCACCTAGAATCACACTCAGCCCACAGTGGAGTGTTGTAGGAAACCAGAAACATCTCCCTTGTCCCTGTCAGGGGTGTGTGTAGAATAATAGAAATATGGTGAACATGCCATAACTCCTTTATTGAAAGGATGGGTCCTGGAACTGCCTATTTAGATCTTGTGGCCTGGGGGACAAGGAAGGAAACTACAATAGGCACTAGCCTGGATAATTTCCTCTCACTTTAATCCTGCACCATGTGGATGGAGTTCCTTGAGTCAGATGGGAAGCAACCAAGTTATTGGATTGTGGTCTGGACTTAGGTAGTTCACTCAGGGGAAGACTGAGAATGAAGTCATGATGTGATACTTGCTCATCCTGTGCTACCCTGTTTCCCCGAAAATAAGACAGTGTCTTATATTAATTTTTGCTCCCAAAGATGTGCTAGGTCTTATTTTCAGGGGATGTTTTATTTTTCCATAAAGAACAATTCACATTTATTGTTGAACAAAGACTGAAAATTTATCATATACCATACAGTAGTTGTCATCACAAACCAGCATAACCAGACAAACTGTGAATCCTTTCAAGAATTTCTTTTTTCTACCATTATTTCCATGTATAACAATTGATGGTACGCATATTTACCAATCCTGCATACTCTGGTGTTCTGTTCGGCAGGCATGCTTCCAAACAAAAACTTTACTAGGTCTTACTTTCAGGAGAGGCCTTATATTTAGCAATTCAGCAAAACCTCTACTAGGTCTTATTTTCTGGGTATGTCTTATTTTCGGGAAAACAGGGTAGGTTCTCTTTCCCCATTTCAAAGTCCACCCCATTCCAATATGTTCAAACTAGTTTTCCATGTCTGCTCTCACTATCCCATGGTTGTTCAGCAATCATCAAACATTAAAAAGTGAGTAAACAAGAAATGTTGCATGGCAAATACTCTCTAGACAGTGTAGTTTTTTGGTGTCATTCATGTAAATGTCAAAACAAAATAACAAACATATTGTTTTTTTTTTTTGCTGCAATGCAGAAAATATTACATAGGCCAGTTTGTTCATAATAATTCTGAGCAGAATTCTGAAAAGGGGTACCAGTACTTCATTATTTTATGAAGCATATGTCATAGAAAAAGTAGTCTGTCCAAACAGCAATATATATCAGTTATTAATGAAGCAATACACAAATAAATGTTCTGTTGTCGACATTTGCTTAATATTCAGTGCATGACATTAATATGAATTAATATTTTTCCTCAAATGTTAATTAGAGGTGTGATGAGAGATCAGATAGCAGCTGGTGAATTATCAGGCATACCATTTAAAATGGTTATTTTGAGAAGAAAATGTTCCAAGAAGTTTTAACACTTTGGTAGACAAATGAGATATAATCCCTGATGTATTTTTCTTTCTTATGAAGCCAACAGTTTCACCTAGAAATTTGCCTGTAGCTTATTGGAATGACTTATTTTTCTTAGTTATCCTGTTGATAAAAGAATCAAGGTTCTGATTATTTTTTTAATAGCATTGTTGGCAACAGAATTCATTACTGCAATAGGGAGACTTCAAATGTATCTTACATAGAGTAAAAAGGTGGAGGTAAGAATCCTTTTACAGTTTTATGTTGGCCTAAACAGCATTATTCAAATGGTTGCACTTTATTCTAATCCTCAGTGATAAATTGAGAATTGCTTTAATACAGAAAAGGGTATGATTTTATATCAATTGCACATTTTAGTAGTGGGAACATGTGAACATTTATGAAATAGGGCCAGCGAACAGGTTGGTGTCCAATGGTATTAAGCACTCACTCATTCATCTCACACTATGCATATGTTTTTATGTCAGTTTGAAAAGACAATAAAGTATGAAAGCTCAGAACATTCTTAAGGATCCATCTCACCCACCATATTCTCTTTTTGAATCATTACCATTTGGCAGATGGTACAGGGTGACAAGGACAAACAGAATGAGAGATAGTTTTATCCTAAAGCTGTACTGAATTCCATGGTTTTGCATTGACCTGGCATTTGGGGCTTTGTGGAGGTCATTGGAGTGTGGAGGGACCAATGTGTTGTTTTTGTGATGTGTGCTGGAGAAAGCATTTAATTTTGTTGTACAAAGAACAATGACAGTAAAGCTATTCTATTCTATTCTATTCTATTCTAATGTCATATAAAACTAAGCCATTTTCATATGTGGCGGAAATCCTTCATTCACCCCTTCTGTAAAGAAGTCATCTGAGTATCCAAATGACCCCCAGCTAAGGATGGAAAATAAATTTGTGGAGTAGCATATGAAAGTAACCATATAATTCTTCCTAATACTTGCAACTGAGGAAAGCCCATCTATCTATCTATCTATATATATATATATATATATATATATATATATATATGTATTTCCAAAGCTTGTACTGTGTCTCCCGTTTATTTTTTATTTGAGCACAGAAAAATGTGACTATATATTTTTTCTTTTAAGGTCCTATGACTAAAATGAAGATATTCTTCATAACCTAAGTCCAATATTGAACTCCATTTGAAATCTACAATTTTCTTCATTCATCTCCTGTTTTGGTGCTCTTCAATCTGCAAATACTCATGTTTACCTTCTTTATGAAACCTTGTTCAGTGGTTTTGTTAGGGAGGTTATTCTTTACTAAGTTCTTTCTCAAAGGTAGCAAAATAGCAATGAGTAATTTCAGCAATTTTCTTTCCACTTCAAGAAAGTCTTTGGTAGCCACATGATTTTTGAAGGGTATTTGTAGTCTGGGGCATATTATGCACACAATTTGCATGATGTTGTTTTGCACATATAACACATTTTAAGAAATAGCATTATCTGCATAGAAAACATTTCAACAAATAAATAGCTTTCAGTGCAGAAAATACTGTTTTCTGCTTAGAATAACTCTCCAAAATACAGAATCTTCAACATATAAAACAGCATTTTTGCACAGGAATGAATACTTCTGGGTTGAAATATTATTTTTTTTATACAAAAGGGCTGTTTCTTGTGAGGAAAATGTGGGTTTTGTGCCAGACAATTACATGTGAGTTTTTTTGCAGGCTAAACCCAGAACTGCAAATATTTATGCCAATCCAGGATTCTTTTGAAGTTTTCTCTTAGCTCATTAGCATGTTTGGCAACATTTCTTTTTAAAAAATTCTAGTACTTTTATCATCTTTTTGTCTTAATATTTATTCACAGTACACACAAGAAATGGTAACACTGCCACTCTGTCTAGTCTCTTCACAGAAATTCTAAGGAAACTGGTTTATGTTTTATTGGCCTGTCTTCTTGTGAACATGATTAATAATTCTACGGTAAAATAAAAGATTAACAACTTTAATACAGAATAATTTTGTTTGTTCAGAATTTTGAATGTTTTTGTCAGGCATAATGGGAAGTAGGATAAAGTATACTTCATGACCTGACATAATCAAAAAAGGTGTAAGATACTCCTAGTCAAACACAGGTTTCCAATGGCATCTGTGGTCTTCCTTGTCAGTGGGGTGGTGAATTCTAAGCCTAAAATATGTCTAGCCCCATGGATAATACCTTTAAAGTTTAGATTAAAATTCTGGAGACATTGATTGCCCATTTATTAATGTTGATTCTTGCTATGGACATCTGTTTTTATGGAAAAATGAATACCAAGGGCTTTGACCATATGCCATTTTGAAAATATTTTGTTTGCTTCAAAGTATCAGTTCTAATGCAAAAAATAAAAGAAGATACTGTTTTGCAAATGCAGACAACTATGGTCTTCGGGGGAAGAACCTTGTCAGAGTTCTTCTACTGACCTGTGATTTGTATGGTTTTTTTGCAAATTTTATTTGAAATTGGAAATGATATACTTGGCATACAGATTAAAGCAATTTTGTATTCATGTAACCTTTTCCAAATGTTCTGAAAGAATCGTTGTATTTTACATGAACCAATTGGGAGTATAGGTGGCTCATATTTTACTTTATGTTTTAGCTGACAGAATTTTATGATAAATAATACTAAAAGTGGACCTGTTTTTGCAAATCAAGCTGCTTGTTGCTTTTAATTCCACCTCTACCTGTGTGGACTACAAGAAATATGTTTGTTCTGTCAGGGTTCTCCTTTTAGTCATTTCCACTGCCTTTTTTGAACAATTCAGTTTATTCATATTATAAATCTGAAGACAATCAAATTGAATTTTTTTACTGAATTTGCCAAAGGATCTGATGGCCAGTTAACATATTTGTAAGAGAGTAGGTATAAGATTTTGAAGCCAGTAACAGCTAGAAAGAAATAACATTGTGAAACATTTATTTCTAAAACTTCTTGTGATTAATACTTCCTGAAATCACAAGGAACACAATGGGCCCCATCTAAAGGTTTCAATTGAAATCCTGAGGCGAGGAGAAGAGGAGTTTAATATCATGGAAAAATCTCCAGTCATACTGTGGATCTCTGTAAGCTGACTGTCAAATTTTGCAAGGCACTGAAAAAATCAGTATTTCTGATGACATCAGAAGCCATTTGCATGTATTGAAAATATGGCTAGAAATCAAGGAACCTATGAATCAGATATGGTCTTTGTGGGACATTGTTGGCTTTGCAGCTCTCTGATCCTCCCCAAAGTGTTGCATTTTCAAAGAAAAAAAATCCCACACATCAAAAACAAAATGTTCAGCAGCTCACTGGTGAGTAAAATGAGCTTCCCCCTTTTTATCACCCCTCCCTTTTTTGCTTTTTCTTCTTTTTCTGTTTTTCCTACCTTCCTATATAGATATTGTTCTCCCACTTTTTATGTAGTTAAATCTTTTTTTTATCTTAAATAAAAATCACTTAAAAGAAAAACACCTCTTTTGGAACCACACTTCAAAATGCCAATATTTATTTATGTATTTATTTATTTATTTATTTCCATAATTTCTATCCGGCCCTTCTCACCCGAAGGGACTCAGGGCGGCTTACAAAACTGGCAGAATTCAATGCCAATATACAACAATACAAAAGAATAAAACATAAGAATAATGCAACCCAAAACAGTTTATAAAGGAAAGAAAGAAAGATGTGACTCACAATGGTTGTCCAGATGGCACACTATAGTGCTCTGGAGTGGCAGACAACTCAATAAAGCAGTCCTCCAGAATGCAGAAAATATCCACCCCTAATTTAAGCAATCACATAAAAGATAATAGGGTTATTTTCTCAAGTGGCCCTTTTTTATTGAAGATCAATGAGGTC
Source organism: Anolis carolinensis (assembly GCF_035594765.1). NCBI lineage: Eukaryota > Metazoa > Chordata > Lepidosauria > Squamata > Anolidae > Anolis > Anolis carolinensis. Next base: position 108,221,966 of record NC_085844.1, read on the forward strand.
AAGAAGACAAACCTGGGATAAAGGGCCTATTATATTCACTGTTATATTCTCCTGCCAACCTAGCAGTTTGAAAACATGCAAATGTGAGTAGATCAATAGGTACCGCTCCGGCGGGAAGGTAACAGCGCTCCATGTAGTCATGCCGGCCACATGACCTTGGAGGTGTCTACAGACAACATCGGCTCTTCGGCTTAGAAATGGAGATGAGCACCAATCCCCAGAGTCGGTCACAACTGGACTTACCATCAGGAGAAACCTTTACCTTTTATATTCACTGTATAGAATGTTTCTTTTCTTTTCTTTTCCTTTGGTTTATTTTTCTTTGGGGAGGGGTGCCTCACCTGCTTTGGAGGAACACAAGCACCTGATGCAGACTAGGATCACCATATGTGGGGAGGAGACTTTAGAACTTTACTTCTACTACTTCCTTCCCAAACTTCAATTCTCTCCCACACACAGAGGATGGATTGGGAAAGGGGGTAAGACACAATTCAGAGATTTTTATCATTTATTCCAGCACCACTATAAATAATCAGGTAATGATAATGTATACATGGAGAGAAAGTGTGATCTGGACCTACTTTCTCTGTCATCATTCCCCTCCCCCCCAGAAATCAATAATTTGAAGAAGAGAGCCACCACTATGTGCCGACACTGACTTTGTAAATGAGAACTTTGAAAGTTCTCAGTGTACCTCTGCATATGGAGGACAGTCTTCTCTTCAGTGTGAGGTGTTCCATATATATAAAGAATGATTATGAAGTCTGATAGATGCCATGTCCCTTCTCCCTTCATGCTCTTAATCAATACTAGGCAGAGATTCATAACTTCAATGAAACAAATGATTGCTGAAAAAGCTTGTGTAGTGGTTTGAGTCTTGGACTAGGAACCCACGAGACTACAGTTAAAATTGATTCTCATGCATGAAAACTCACAGGGAAGTCACACTCTTTCAGTCATAGAGAAGCTGCCTTTGAACAACTCTTGTCAAAAAAAAATCCTCTCAAATATATTCACAAATCAGAAATTACTTGAAATAACTCCATGACAGCAACAATAAGATGGTGCTTCTACTCCTGGAGCTTAATTCAGTCCTTCTAGAGTTCCAGTCAGTCCCTCTGGGATTCCCCAGAAAGCCATTTACTTTTCACTATGATACTTCTTTTTGTAGATGTTAAGCTTTTCTATATTTTTTCTAGTTAATAAATCTTAAATGCTTTTACTAAGCTAACTAGCAGTAAGATCTTTAAGCCAAAATATTGGGAATTTTTTTTTTTTCATGTTCTTTTGCTTATCAATGGAATATGGCCTCAGAAAACTCATCTTAAGATGAATTATGGGCAAAAAAAAAGTATCCACTCCCAGTATTGAGCGTGAAACAAATTGAATCTGCTCTTAACATTCTGTATTGCATAATGAAGCTATGTTTGGTTTCCTTGCAGACAGATGGAAAAAAATGCAAATGTGCAAAAGATTTGATGAACAATGTTGACAAAAAGAACTTCTTGCCTAGATGAGTTGCAAAAATGTGTTCATTTATTGAACACAGTTTGGATGTGAGGTACATTGTAGGAAGGAGTTGCCGGGAAATAGATATTACCTATAATGTAAAGAGTGCTAAAATGAGGCATCTGTTGAAAGATGACTTTTCCTGCAAAATATACAGCTTAGTGGAAACATATTTTGCTTTAGCATGAACTAATTTATCCTCTAATCCATTTTTCCCTCTCAGCTGTCAGCTTCATATTAAAGTATTAGCTAAAGAACAGTAAATTAAAACTGTGAGAAGGGTACTCATTTGTCTCTTCTCTTATTATGTATCCAAGCATGGCACCACTTTGCATCCTAGCATGTTATTTTATACATTCTCAAGAATGACATTGCTGTTGAATATCCTTCTCCTACTTTTGATATCCCCCTTTTATATAAACTGGAAAATAAGAAAAGAGGTAAAACTATGAGTTGTAATTTCTTTTGCCATTTAGATGTGCTTCACTTCACATACCAATAGTATTATCTTTATACTGTAACAGAACATGCTTTAAATTGTGTGATAATGTTGCTACTGTGTTGAACCATTTGTAAATACTCGTGTTATTTCTTCAACAGCATTCTTTATCTAAAACCAGTCTTGGGTTTTAGGGGCTCCATATTTTATTGCTTTTTATGTTAACTAAGGAAGATAAAACAATACCAAAGATTGCTTTGTTACAAAGAGTGTGTGTACCAGTAATGCACCTGACTTATGTGGTTCTGATTTGTTATATACAGGGTTATCACACTGTGAAATTCAAAATGCTATATTAGGCGATACCATTTACTAGGTACCTTGAAAGGGGTAATTAGGGCTTCCATGCTGGTTGTCATGAAATGCCATACCTCCTGACACCAGTGATGTCTCTGGAAGGACAATACACTATAAGGTAATATTCTTCTGCAGAGGCATCATGGATTGCCCAGTCTTAGCGATCCATAGGAGCACCAACACTTCTCAAAAGTGGTACAGAAAGCTTCAAAAAAATAATAAAACAAATATGTAACAGTAAAAAAATTGAATCTACTTTTTTTGCTTGTTAATTCTTATGTCAGCCAGTTAAAATTCTAAGCTCTTCCTTCATCCTCCTCCCAATACTGCAGATCAAAAAGTGCCTCTCCACCTCTGCAGCCAAAGAACAAGGCTGCGAGGGAGGGATGGCACTTTCAGATCTGCACTGCCTGTAATAGCAGAGGCTTTAATCCATTATGAGTAGGAGGTGAGAGTAAAATCAAGGGGCTGAAGACATCTGAAAATTACAGTGAAATTGATATATTCTGCACTTTAACTTAAACTGAGGGATCTTGAAAGATCTTTTTAAAAAAAATCTAGCTGCAGAAGTTTTGGAATGTTAAACTCAGAGTTTCACATGATCTTGGGCTACCAATAATGACCTCTATCTCACAATCCTTTTAAAAAACTCAAGAATAAAACAAATCAATTAACAATAAAACAAGTCATAAAACAAATGAGGTCACATACAATAAACATACTATGATAAAATCCTGGGTTGGCTCCTAAAAAGAACTGGGCCAAAGAAAGTGCAAGTAGTATCAGATACAATCGGGGAGAGGTAGATACCAGAACTATTGTCCCATTAAAGTGCTAGGGAAGACGTACACAAGGAAACTATGGCCCGCTAAAAGAATAAAGTGCAATAAAGATAAAATAGGCAACAGGTTGATCCTTTACTGCCTTCCCCAATTCCCTTCCTTTCTTACTTCCCCTTCTTCTCTGCCTCATTATTTTCTCATACTGATAGTGGATGATTGTTTGGTTGGGGGGGAAAAAATCACAAGTCAGGATGCCAAAGGTCTGTGTTGTTTGACATTTTGGTTTCAAACCCCATTGCTGCTGTCTGTGAAGACAAAAAGTCATAAGCTAACCCTAAAATGCCAGAGTCATGGATCCCAAAGTGTCTTTTAAATGCTGCTCATGCAAACTGTGATTATGTGTCTGCCAAAAATCCTCCTTGGAGCATTAGATAACATGCTTAATGTTGTGTCTTTATCTGTGGAATTTTATGATTGTAAATAGTGACTCTGATAATGATTTTAAAAAATATATAAACTTTTTTTTCTTTCTTTCTGGAAGAGATCTATGGTTGCCTGACAGAAAAAGAGAAAAGTGATGCATTACTTGTTCGTTTTGATTGACAATTCAGTGCCACGCTTTGTAGATGGAAATCTGTCCTCCTAAGCTCAGGTGTGTATGTATTGTTTAAGTATGTGGTTTAATAGTTTTAGAGTGAGTAATAGATTTAGAGTAAATAAGAATTCACTCTTTAGCATCACAAAAGAAAAAATACTTGATATTGCTGATTTTAGTAATCTGAAAAGGTGTGGATGAACAGTTAATAGCGATATAATCAAAAATCCCAAATGCATGTTTTCTAAGTGGATAAAAATATAGGAAGCTGTGGTGTACTGAGCCAGATAGCTGTTCCATTTGGATCACTCTACACCAGGGGTCCCCAAACTAAGGCCCGGGGGCCACATGCGGCCCATCGAAGCCATTTATCCGGTCCCCCACAGCGATAGCTCCCTCCTCCTCCATTGAGGAAGGCATGTGTGCCTTCCAAAGCTTTGCTTGTTTATAATGGTCTTTTAATTATTAATTAATTATTAAGGGGTGCTTTGCTTGTGCTTTTGGTGCACAAAGGCAGAAGGGGGTTGGACTAAATGGTCCAAGGGGTCTCTTCCAACCCTCTTTATTATTATTATTATTATTATTATTATTATTATTATTATTATTATTGACACAAAGACACAGTATGACAGTAAAAGAGATATATATGCTGGATTTCATATCACAAAATCACAAGTCGAACACTGTAGTCTGTCTGTGCGATTTTCTTACAGCAGCTGAGGATATGATCAATGGTTTCGTCAGTTTCCTTGCAGAGTCTGCATTTTGGGTCATCAGCTGATTTTTCAATCTTGGCCTGACTTGCCTTATTATTATTATTATTATTATTATTATTATTATTATTATTATTATTATTATCAACATTGAGGCTGGGTGGCCATCTATCAGGGGTGCTTTACTTGTGCTTTTGGGGTCTCTTCCAACCCTCTTTATTATTATTATTATTATTATTATTATTATTATTAACATTGAGGCTGTATTTGTTCCCATTTTGTTTTTTTACTTCAAAATAAGATATGTGCAGTGTGCATAGGAATTTGTTCATAGTTTTTTTTAAAAAACTATAGTCCGGCCCTCCAACGGGCTGAGGGACCGCGAACTGCCCCCCTGTTTAAAAAGTTTGGGGACCCCTGCTCTACACTGACTGGTAGTGGGTTTTTTTTGGGGGGGGGGGGCTTCAAATACAGGACATGAATTTTCAGCTAACAAAAAGGCAGGGTGCTAAGTTTTTACCTCCTCTGTTTTTGGGACACAAATGCTGAGATGAAGTACTTTCTTCATATTCCCATTATTATTATGCGCAATTATTATTGAGCATTAAGGCAAGGGCAAGAATCATGCATCCACCTATAATTTCCTTGCCCTACAATTCTCAATATGCTTTAGTTATAGCTATGCTGTATGTGGAATTGATTGCCAAGTGTGTGTGTGTGTATGTGTGTGTATGTATGTGTATGTGTGTATATATATGTGTATGTATGTGTATATATATATATATATATATATATATATATGTGTGTGTGTGTGTGTGTGTGTGTGTGTGTGTGTATGTGTATATACACATACAGTAGAGTCTCACTTATCCAAGCCTCACTTATCCAAGCTTCTGGATTATCCAAGCCATTTTTGTAGTCAATGGTTTCAATATATCGTGATATTTTGGTGCTAAATTTGTACCGTAAATACAGTAATTACAACATAACATTACTGCGTATTGAACTACCTTTTCTGTCAAATTTGTTGTATGACATGATTTTTTGGTGCTTGATTTGTAAAATCATAACCTAATTTGATGTTTAATAGGCTTTTCCTTAATCCCTCCTTATTATCCAAGATATTTGCTTATCCAAGGTTCTGCCAGCCTGTTTAGCTTGGATAAGTGAGACTCTACTGTATATATATAAAATGTCTGGTGTCCATTTAGAATGAATGTAGTGTAGAACTATATCCCTAACTCCAAAGGCATTGGGAGGGCCACAAGATGCCCACCCCAGGTACATAGTCATATGCCAGCTAGCAAGCAACAATAGCATTTTAATGAAGTTTCTGCATATGCCTGAGAAGAATATGTCTGTGAGAAATAATGTATGAATACGAATATAATATTAGATTGACTTCCAAATGCCCTGTTTCAGTATGTTTTGAATCCAAAATGTTCAGTGGAAAATTTGGAAAATATGAATATCAAATACACATTTGGCTTATACATTACCTTGGGAAGGGTAAAAATAGGTCAGTTGACTTTTAGATACAATCCTCAGCCATCCAATGACTGAAGCATGAATGTGCCATTCAAGATGTCAAAATATGCTATTTCCACAAAATTAAAATATATCATATTCATTGCATGATAGTCACACTTTTTATTCCTTTTTGCTGAAAAATGGGGGTTTAACTATTATGAGACAAAAATTGTATATCTGGTAGTCACTCTGCATACAGGGTAGCCAGAAGAGGAAAACAGTTTTACTGTTGTAAACAGTCTAGCTTTCATGGGGAAGATTCCAGGCTTCCTCTTCATGTGTCTTGCTGTGTTATGCAAACAACAGCTTTAGCCATGTGACTGTCCTTCTTCGAGATATAGCACTTCACACAGCAGAGTACAAAAGTGAAGATACTGGCTCTCTTCAACCCAGTGCTTTTGGATTTAGCTGCTTGAAGCCTCATAGCTGAAAGGAGAGTTGGGTGCGCAGACGAATTAAGTGCCATAGCTGAAAGGGGGTGGACAGGCAAATGGGCAAAGCTGCTGTTTACACTGTGCAGCAAGACATGTGTGAGAGAGGAGCCTGGAGTCTTTCCTACACTTCAGTTTGTAGAGAGGAGCTGATCTCAGAGGACATACGACCCTTCTACTGAGACAGCTCAACTGGTTGCCACTTTCTGTCATGCACCTTAAGAGTTAAGATCAGCCCCTTCTTTAAGGTCATTCCAGAAGGGGGTGAAGACATTCCTTTTCGAGAAAGTGTTTAATTAAGCCAAAGAGGTTGTAGAGAAGCTCTGGGTTTTTATCTTGGTTTTGATGATTATGTTATTTTAACTGTGTTTCCAGTTTTAAATATTTATGATTTTATAGGTTGTTTTAACTTTTATACTTTATGGGCTTTTTTGTTCTGTTATAGCTGCCTTGGGCCCCTGGTTGTGGCGCAGTGTGTTAAAGTGCTGAGCTGCTGAACTTGCAGACCGAAAGGTCCCAGGTTCAAATCCAGGGAGCGGAATGGACGCCCGCTGTTAGCTCCAGCTTCTGCCAACTTAGCAGTTCGAAAACATGCCAATGTGAGTAGATCAATAGGTACCGCTCCGGCGGGAAGGTAACGGCGCTCCATGCAGTCATGCTGGCCACATGAACTTGGAGGTGTCTACGGACAATGCAGGCTCTTCGGCTTAGAAATGGAGATGAGCACCAACCCCCAGAGTCAGTCACGACTGGACTTAACGTCAGGGGAAAACCTTTACCTTTGCCTATAGCTGCCTTGGGTCTCTGCTTGGAGAAAGGTGGGATATACATTTCTCAAATAAACAAACAAACAAATAAACAAACTAGCTGATAGCGGTTAAGCTGTCTTCCTCTGCTGGTAACACTATATGCAATTTGTTTGCCAGGAGTATGTTGTGGCAATGAATCAAGGCTGTGATGATTACACGATTGAAACAAAAATATTAATTTGGGGTCCCAAAAAAGGGTGTATGACTATTATATGGTCATGACTATCACACTGTTAAAATGTAATGGTAATTTGAAAAAAAAAGTACTATACATTTTGTCTCTTTGTGGTAGAATTCCAGATTTCTAAAGGGTTTGCCTTGTGTTGTGCTAGAAAGTGTCTGAATTTGATACTTTCTTCTCCATCTTGCTATGGATATAAGTAACAAGGGAAGGAAGTGAGTAAACTTTAGTACCTTGTCAGGCATGTAAGAATCAAAGCAGAAGAACTGATATGGGTCTCGGCAACAGGCCTCATGTGCAAGGGCTTCCGTTTTCCTCCCCTTTTATCTTCATCATATGAAAAGCTGGTTGGAGATAATTTAACTGAAATGTGAGATAAAACACTTGAAAGAGGTAAATAAGAGTAAGGTTTGTATCGCTCTTCATTCTCCAATATTGAATGCAAACTAATAGGACCAGGTTGTTAGCCAAAATGTGTGCTTTTTTCCAACTATGTTTTTTCATCATTGGGATGGAATCACATGGTGATTTTGCTGATGCATGACTTCTGGATAGAAAGAAAATCTGGCTTCTCTTTGAGAGACTTTGATGGCTTTTTTCTCTCTCTAATAGCATGTTTGGCACTAATTTCATAAATTCTGTGTTAGCAAGCTGTTTAAAAAACTCAACAATGGTTGAGAAGAATTTTAATTGCCCAAGCCTATTAAGAATAACTGCATTCAGTAATGTTTTATTAATAGTAAGGACCTGTGAAGACAGAGCCTAAGCAAGTGGGGCAGCCTATCTGTCCCACTTGCTTGGATTTTCATATTTTTAAAAAATGGCACTTTATTCCACTCTGTTCTTATCTCTAGGTTTACACATTCAGGGGTATAGAGAGTTTTTTCTTTCTTTAGCACTGACCAAGAGCAGGTTATACCTTTCTTTGGCCCTTTTGAATCTATATATCAATCCTCATTCATGAAAAAACAATATCTTTGTTTACACCCCCCTCCATTTCTTTGGATCCCCGGTGGCGAAGTGTGTTAAAGCACTGAGCTGCTGAATTTGCAGACCGAAAGGTCCCAGGTTCAAACCTCAGGAGCGGCGTGAGCGGCTGCTGTTAGCTCCAGCTTCTGCCAACCTAGCAGTTCGAAAACATGCCGATGTGAGTAGATCAATAAGTACCGCACTGGCAGGAAGGTAACAGCGCTTCATGCAGTCATGCCGGCCACATGACCTTGGAGGTGTCTACGGACAACGCTGGCTCTTTGGCTTAGAAATGGAGATGAGCACCAACCCCCAGAGTCAGACAAGACTGGACTTAACGTCAGGGGAAACCTTTACCTTTTACCATTTCTTTGGAGCAATGCCTTTCTGTGAGATGAAGTGGTATCTTCCAAGTCTGGATGCCACAGATTCTATAAAATTTGGCCTTTCCACATCTATTCATTCAGCTCAGGGCCATCAGCTCAAAGATGTCAAGAAAATTCCGAATGTTGATTTTTGTCAGGGTTCCTCTGATTCTATAGTTCTATGATTACACCATGTTTAAAATATATATAATAAAATATTTTTTGCAATGAGCAACTCAATGCCTGTTGCATCAGGTGGCTGGTTCTTGCAGGGTGGGGATCTGTTCTATGGCAGCCCAGTCACATGGTCCCGGTGCCTTCTGAGATTTGGTGGAAGATTGATGGTTAATTGTGGCAAGCTAATGGGCACCCAGCTGCTTGCTGTATTTTCATTGGCTAGTATTCAGCCTCCCGCATGGCTGAGTACCCAGATCAGGCCTCCATTCTAATTGGAGGCCTATTTAAGGCCTGGCCAGAGAGATCCTGCCTGAATTTGCACTGAGCTTCATCCCTCTTTTCCTCCCTTTAATTTTTTGAAGTTATTTTTTTTTTTTGCTTGTTTGTAATAGTCACAAATTTGTGGAGGCAGTTGGGCATGGGGTATGGATCCAGGATTAGATGTTCAGTGTATGGCAGGCACTGGCAGTATAGAGGATCCATTGGGAGACTTGGAAGGGGATTTGATCCAGAGCGGTCTTGCCCAGACAAGGGACAGACATATACCACATCCTGCCGCAATGGCTGGGAGAGACCACAGGTGAGGCACATCTCATACTACTTGTATGGTGAACCGGCACCAGACCAGGTATATAGCATCATTGACCAACACACAGATTGTCTGATACTTAGATCCAGACCCATGTGTAAGTCAAGCCATGTTGAACTATAACCCAACAAAGTTGTGGACTTTTTCTTATCCAACACTGGTTTCATATCAGTTTTTCTAGAGATGCAGAATGATCTCTCACCTGGTTAAAGAAATTAAATATGTTGGGTGTTGTTTCACCATTTACATTCTTCATTAATTCTAGACATTTCTGGATGAAGTTTCTTGCAGCTCTATCATAACCTAGTTGTGACTATTTGCATCAGATTCTTTAATTCTAAATTTGTATTTTCTTCATTGTGAGGGATGGTAAAGTACACTGGAAATTTTTCATGAGCCCAATGACAATAAAGATGGCTGGAATTGTATTGGAAAAATTGTAATTTTAACTGAAACAGATTCATTGTATCAGTTGTCAAATGATGAGTCATCACAAAGGTAAATCCCATACATTTAATAGCATTGCTTTGGTAAATATTACCTATAGGGAGCTTCACTTTCTCAGCTAATGTTATATGGTGGCATTTTGAGGCTACAGCTTGGCTTGTAATTACTCTTTGTTTGGGGGAGGAGATTGAGTCTCATACTTGAAGCATGGTTCCATCAGAAAACACTTTTGTCCCATTACATAATTTTTTTTTTGAAACAGAAAATTATTGCGCATCACAATGCAATAGATTTGGTGGGGCATTTTTTTTTGCCAAATCTGTTGTTCTCTGCATTTCCTTAAAAAAACAATCAAAACTGTATATGACAGGTAGATGAACTATGGAGACATTGTTTAACACTTCAAAGGTAACAATGTTGTCAAAACTCTGTCTGGTAGATCTAGCTCTACCTGGATATGTGTTAACATGACTTTCATTACAGAAGCTGGACAAAACAAGTGTTTATTGCTGGGCTATATATTCTCCCACTTCCTCACAGGCATCTAATTAGGTGAAATAGAAATGATCGCAATTGGATTCTGTGTGATAGCAGTGGAAAAGATTATGCAAATTTGTAGCTCATTCAGGAAGAAACATTATGTTTTAGGCTATGTATCTAGATACTCTTTGTTCTTATTATTGTGTGCTAGAATTCCCTACCGAATCGTAGCTCGATATCATCACTGCCTTCTAGTAATTTTCGAACCTAAGGACACCCTACAGCAAATGTATTATGGGCTTTTCTTGACAAGAGTTGTTCAAAAGGGATTTTCCTTTACCTGCCCCGGGGCTAAGAATGTGTGACTTACCTAAGGACAGCTAGTATGTTTGCTAACTAGTTGGAACCCTGATTTCCATAGTCCAATGCTCAAACTACTAAATCACATAGCAATGAAAGCATGTCGACAATTGTCATTTTTCTCCTTACCACTTGTTCTAGTTCCACCTCATACAATTTAAAAATTGTAGCTGTGTACCGAATACACCGCTGCCTCCGGATGGCACAGCGGATTAAACCACTGAGCTATTGAACTTGCTGACCAAAAGGTTGGCGGTTCAAATCTAGGGGGCGGGGGTGAGCTCCCCCTGTTAGCCTCAGCTTCTGCCAACCTAGGCAGAAAACATGCAAATGTGGGTAAATCAATAGGTACCGCTCCGGCAGGAAGATAATGGCACTCCATGCAGTTCTGCCAGCCACATGACCTTGGAGACGTCTATGGACATGCTGGCTCTTTGGCTTAAAAATGGAGATGAGCACCAACCCCCAGAGTCAGACGTGACTAGACTTAATGTCAGGAGAAAATCTTTACAAGGAATACAAGGAAGTGAAGTAAATCTATCCTAATTATTATTTAGTCATACTGACAAAAAAAAAATCTCTACTCACACGCTCAAAAACTGCACAGGAGTACAAAAATCCTGCTGCTGCTATCTCATGAGATTGTGTAATTACACAAGTGTGAAATTTCTAGTGGGTTTTTTTTTAACAAAAAGCCTTTGACTGACAGATTGGGAGGAGTCACCCATCACACATGTGATGCATGTTTCAATAGATACAGAAAAGCAGAAAACTTTTGTTATGGGTTGTGTGTTAATCCTGTCTTATTTCAGGACAGATTGCATACTGTATGCGATGGGATGCACATGCTTTAAGTGTGTCCTTCCTTGTGTGTGATGAAGTCCTATGCAGTTTTCTTTATTATGTGTATTTCAAAAAAGCTGCAGCATGACTGATTCTCTGGGGAAGGACAAATTACTATCATTTATCATTGTTATTATCACTATAGATAACACTATCACTTCAGACTCCAGTTTTGTAGCACATGACAACTGAACTGTAGTTTGCCTATTGATGATGGAAAGATTTGCTCGGTTCCCATTTCACATTTGAACCTATTCAGACTGGGAATGGGATTGCACATTTCATCACAAAAATCAAAATTCTTTCAAGGTTTGTGATACATTTGACAAAAACGATGGGGCACGACATTTTGCTCTTCCAATGAAATTCTAGGATTTGTAGTTTAGGAAAAAGTGCTTCGATTTCTCAGCCAGGGAGCCCAAGCGCTTCATCAAACTACAACTTTAGTATCGATAGGAAGTTATCAAACTAGTTAAAATGGAACCATAGTGCTGCAAGGGTGAGAATCTTTTGGAATTCTGGAAAGTTTTAAAAATAAAACAATAAATATTAAAATTAAAATGGAAATATTTGTTAGCAGCATTCCTCATCCCTAACTTTGTCTTTTTTTCATACATTTCATTTTAATTGGATACACAAATGGGATGATAAATTGTCTGTATATCTACACTTTCTTCTGCTTGGGGAGAGACCATAAATGCCTATGAACTCGCTCTCCGTGTCTCCTGTTCCCAGTATCTTTTCAAATGAGCATGCATTGGTTATAAAATCCATGTGTCATCACAAGGATTTGTTTTGTGTGTAAACATTACTTTAATCTGAGTAGAAAACGTTTCACTTGCAAAAAGTCATTCCAAAAAAGGCAGCATATCAAAGTAAGAGTTTAAAGTCCAAATCACATCCTAGCTTACTATCTGTGTTTATCAATGTATTTCAAATACTTTCCTAAGCTTTAGTACTTACAAACAACTTTCTGATCTTTTCTTCCCACTGGAATGGCTCAGCTAGTTGAATTTACTCTAATTCATGACTCTGAGATAGTGCTGCAATCCTATACTTACTAAGCTTTCTAGAATGAAATGGGAGTGACATCCAAGCAAGGCTATAAAGGAATAGTACTGTAGCTTTTCTTTAAAATGCGTATTCTCTACAATTTTTAAAAACTATTTTCTACTTGTATCTGTATGATTTAGTTTGGGGTTATTATCTCTGGGTTACCAGTATTTGTATAAACCTGTTGGAGACAGTGTATGTTCTCTAAATATTGTTGGAAGGCAACTCGCAGCATCCCTGAGCCATGCTGGTTAGGGATGATGGAGGTTGTAGTCCAGCAATTTCTAGAGGGCTGTACAATTCCCAGCCCTGACTTGAACCAACATCTTGGAGTAAGTATCACAGATTTAATGCCCTCAGAGTAAGATCTATGTATTTGGAAATCAGATGGTATATTGAAGAATGAAAACAAGATTCCTGATTTAATTAATTCTATCCAGGTATGTGTTGCTTTGCTAACTTGATTGAATTTTCCTTCCGATCATAAGGATAGTTTATTACCAGAGGCGGTCCAACCATAAGGCGAAATAGGCATTTGCCTGTGGCACCATCGTCCCGGGGGCACCATCGTCCTGGGAGGAGGGCACCACTCTCCACCTCCTTCTCTTTCGGGCCTTCCAGCGGCCGCACTGGGCCTTCCGGCCAGCGCAGACCCACCTTCGCACCACGCAAGCCCACCTTTGGGGCCTTCAGACATTGTGAGGTCTGTAGGAACTTGGAAGCTAGGTATGTGGGGTTTATATATCTGTAGAAGGTCCAGGGTGGGAGAAAGAACTTTTCTTTGAAGCAGATGTGAATGTTGCAATTAATCACCTTGATTAGCATTTAATGGCCCTGTGGCTTCAAGGCCTGGCTTCTTCTTGCCTGGGAGAATTTTTTTTTGGGAGGAGTTAGCTGTCCCTGATTGTTTACTGTCTGGATTTCTTCTGTTTTCAGAGTGTTGTTCTTTATTTATTGTCCTGATTTTAGAGGGTTTTTTTTTTAATACTGAGGGCTATCTGGGTTATCTAAGTCCACACTGCCCTATATCCCTGTTCAATGTTTAGTGCTAAATTTGCAAATATAGTAATTCCTACATAACATTACCATGTATTGAACTGCTTTTTCTATTGATTTGTTGTAAAACATGATGTTTTGGTCTTAATTTTTAAAATCATAATGTAATTTGATGTTTTATAGGCTTTTCCTTTATACTTCCTTATTATCCAACATTTTCGCTTATCCAACGCTTTTATTTTTCAGTGATTGGTTTGGGGGGGCGCCAAAATTCTGTTCACCTACACTTGAAAAATACCTAGGGCCGGCTCTGTTTATTACTATTATAATATCCATGTTTTAAGTGTTTTGGTTGGTTCTTTGTTGCATCTAAGTAAGAAAATATCCACCATTGTGATTGCTACTGAATTTCATATATAAAATATTTCTGCTTGAAATATGAAGCTTTCATGGGACCAGTGTCTAAGAATGTCAAAGCTACCTGACCAATTGGAACCCTCCATCTCTAATTGGTTCAAAGTCTGCCCTCCAAAATAAGAGCTGAGCCATTCCTAAACCTGTTCCAGAGGGTATCTGCAATCCCCCTAAGTATTTTGATCCTAGCACAAATCAGTTATACGTGCTTGTATATGAGATGTACTCCTTATGATCCCAGTGTGCAAGTAGTTAGTCTTGTGAAAAAGCCATTAGATGTATAGGACATATTAAGAAAAAAATGCCCACGCGGAATTCACCCTTCATAGGTACAAGACTGGAATGGCCTGCGGGAAGAGATTTAACAGCTAGATCAACTGTCGGAATATAAGACACAATTGAAGACCTATCTCTTCCAGCAGGTCCACCTGGTCAATTTTAAGCTGTGAATTTTAATCTAGATTTTATCAGTGGATTTTAACTTGCATTTTAATTCTGCGTATCTTGTATGTCTTTTAATAGTGTTTTATCTCTTGTTTTAATGATGTTGTATCTCAGGCAATACATTTACTACTACTACTACTACTACTACTACTACTACTACCATTACTACTATTGCTATTACACTGTTCACTTGATTTTCCTTGGATGATTACTTCGGTGTAGCATAAGGAAAAGGAATGGCCTCCTACCAAAACCATCTGCATTTTAAATATTGAGAGGGAGGTGGCAATGACATCTACATAGCTTAGGTACGCTGTGGTGCCCAGGTTAGGTTTTTGGTAAGGATAAACATTAGAAAAAGTCATTGTTTGTTTTTGGATTTCATGAATTGTCCTAGTAGAAAATTCATAAGTATGTGGGTAAACTTCAATTCCCATCTTCATCTGTCATTATCCCCAAATTCCACCAGTATTTAAAGTTAGTCATGATGGGTATATGTGCCAGGTCTGGTCCAGATCCATCATTGGTGGAGTTCATAGTGCTCTCTGAATATGGGTGGATGGCAACTCCCATCATGTTGGGTCAACTTTCCGCAAAACCTGCCAGAACTTAAAGTTGATCATGATATGAATGTGTCACATTTGGCCCAGAGCCCCCGGTGGTGCAGTGAGTTAAACACTTGTGCTGGCAGGACTGATGACTTGAAGGTTGGGTGGCTGATCTGAAGATTGCCTGTTTGAATCCAACCTGGGGATAGTGTGGATGAGCTTCCTCTATCAGCTCCAGCTTCATGCGGGGACACGGGAGAAGCCTCTCACAAGGATTGTAAAAACTACAAAACATCCAGGTGTTCCCTAGGCAACTGTCTGTCCTTGGTCAGTAAGCTAGTACTCACTGACCTGCTCATCCCGTGAGGAACCTCCTTGTCGGTGAGAGCATGAACTCTGTTGGAGGCGAAAACCTATTGGAGCTCCTACTCCCTGAAGAGTACCAGGCGAGCCCGCGGGATGTGGGAGATCCAGGTGGAGAAGGAAACCCATCGCCTGCATTGAGTGAGGGTGGAACAGACCGCTCAGACCCGTCGTGGAAACCACTGACTTCCACCCAGTTACCCATTGGCAGGGGAGTGACGGTGAGACGGAAGATCCAAATCGGGGATGACCTGGAGCGCGTTGGAGAGGAGTCCCCGGAAACCAGAAGACTAGAGAGGAGGTTGGATGCGATGGAGAAGATGTTAGAGACATTTTCTTGTCAGATGAATCTGATGTGGCAAGAGGTAGCTGCGTCCTGGATGGGGGCAGCCAAGCAAAGAGAACAAAGGAGAGCCCAACCCGTAAGAAGTACCGTGTTCCGTCCCTCTGGCCAGGGGGGGGGGTTATGGACAGTGAGGACGATGTACAGTGGCAAGGGACATCGGCTTTCCCTACGAGCCTGTCGGGAAGGAGTCAGATGACGCCGGGTAAGGGAGAATTTCGAGTGAAGTTCAACGGGGATCCTAACTAGTTGTCTTATTTCATCACTAATATAAGACATTTTATGGATGATTATGGGGAACAATTCCCTTCAGAAGGTTCAAAAATCCACACTGTACTGTCAGTCCTTGGAAGCTATAGGACACAATGCAGGGCTCACAGAGATAGTTCCATGGAAATGCTGTATTGAAATCCATCTTGCCAATATGAACACAAAGCTAGCACTAACTCTTTCCCACCAACCCTCCAGTATATCAATCTACTCCTTCCTCCAGGTCCTCCTTTCCACATTCACACCTCTCTGTCAAATAGTTCCTTCCCATGCTTGAAAACCAGAGTAGGCTATAAATCAATCCTCCTAGCCAAATGTTTCTTATCATTCAGGTTATCTCCCTCCCCCATTGCTCTGGCAGGATGTGAACAAGTCAGTTAGGTGAATGCTGGGCTTTTGCATCCTGACAGCAACATCCTTGCAGACGGCCAATTATCTCAAACCAGAAGTGATTTGCAGTTTCTCAAGTCACTTCTAACACACACACACAAATGTTTGATCCAGCATAATTGTAGGTAAGGTTCACAGTGCTCATATTGCCCTCTTTCTATAATTCTGCATTCTGCTCTGTTGCTCTGTGTTGTTCTAATTAGTTCCATCCCTCTCTGGGGTTATCTCCCTCCTACCCACACAAATGAAGCATTTGCTTTTATTATTTAAATTTAATACAATGCTCAATCCCTCTTCTAGTCTTGACTAAAGCATTTCATTTGATATGTACACATTTTTTTTTTCTAAACACATTTTTCAGATGGGCACAATAAAGGGATTGGAGTTAGTCCATAGTTGTCCATGATAATCCATGTGAGGATTCCAGAGAGAAAACAGTGTCTCTTATCTCATTGAAATTTGGACTTATAATGGATTCACCACATAATTATTTCAGAAATGAATTCAAACTAAAATAAAGGGAGGATCATTACAGAATGTAAAGGAATGGCACTATGTCATCCTAAATGGGAAGTTAAAAAGTTTGCAGGGATAAATTCTGGGTACTAACCCTCCCAAAAGCCCAAGTCCCTTTCCGCAATTCCTTCTTTAGCTTCTCTTAGTGCTTTTCTTTAATAGCAGGAAATGCTCCTGAGAGAAGTGAGGGGGGAAGCATTTTTGAGCTCCGATAATGACTTAGAAAGATATTTAAGTTCTTCCAATCCTCTCCTTCCCCAGAGAATCTTACTCATTTCTGAGTTTATCTAAGGGAAATTTTTGGGAAATTTGCCCAGTTCCAGAAAGACACACACACACACATCAGGGATGTTTGCAGAAATATAAATATGTAGTAGATACATAGGTTGTCTCAAACATAAGCAACTGGAAAAATGTTTTGTTAAAAATATAGACTCCTTCAGATACAACCAATTATATCTCAGATAGCACTTTTTATGTATA
Organism: Anolis carolinensis; assembly: GCF_035594765.1. Classification (NCBI taxonomy): domain Eukaryota; kingdom Metazoa; phylum Chordata; class Lepidosauria; order Squamata; family Anolidae; genus Anolis; species Anolis carolinensis. Next base: position 108,239,362 of record NC_085844.1, read on the forward strand.
ACACTGAAAAGATCAGTTCAAATGTGAACAGTGTCAATCTCCATTGAAGCTGATATCATTAGGAATGAGAAATGCATTAGATGGGTTCACAATTTCTATTAAAACTTACATTTCATACCTCCCATGACTGACAGTAAGACAAAGCACATGTGGCCTTAGAAATCCATACACTTCCAAATCCTGTGATTCATATTGATGAAGAAAAAAAAATTAAGCGTATTGCTGTGTCTAGACATTTGTACATAGGCACAACTAAAGTATGTATGTTTTTTTTGAGAGGGGAGATGAATGCAAAATTCTTTAGTCAATGGAAAAATGTGTAAAAATATGTATATGTAGTGGAAAATGTGTTCTATAGGACACAATTGTGCAGAAAATATACACAAATGTACATGCTGACAGTAACCCAAAATGGGACCAAACTGAGAGTGCTAGTGGGATTCTGAACTGTACAATAATCATAAAACAGCCACTTTCCTCATTATCACAGATGTGGGGTTTCACATATTTTGTGCTCATTATACTTGGCTTCTGACCTTGAAATATTACAATCCCAACGTAGCATCTTATCATGAGCAAGCACCAATGAGATGAACCCTGGAGTGTGTGAGCTCTCCACATTAAGTGTTAAATCTTAGAAAAATCTTTTATCTCTTTAAAGCATAAGATATTTTGATTGCTCCTACCTTTCCATTGAGCCTTTTACCATAGAGGAGCAGAATATAATCATAATATTTGTAAAAATGTTGAAAATTTAAAGCTGCAATTATTTTCATTACTTTCTGCTAGTCTTTTAAATACAGTAGTTACTCGGAAAAATGAATCTGAGTGTAGAATGTTGTAAAAAGTTAAAATGTGACTAGGGAAGAAAAGGTAGTCACATTAAAATCCTTGTGTAGAGTAATTTCATAGAAATGAATATTTGGCTGAATGGCAGCAGTAATAAACGGGGTCTTTTTCAAACTTCTGTATGCACATGCACACAGAAAGATAGAGTATACTTCTTTCCAACAATCTAATCATAAGAAAAGTTCATAATGAGTTCTCTCTTTCATTTTTATCCACTTCTCAGTGTGAAACAGGCTCTATGGAAGATGGATCAGGCTGATAAGTGAAATGTTTACCAAGCATGCTTGCTTTGTTGACTCAATGAGGGAAAAGTCTCACAGCAGGGAAAATTGCCCTTCTGGGTCTCATTATGAATTCTATCATTAGTCGGTCTGTTTTTGACAAGGCTGTTGGTTAGTTAGCCTGATAGGCTTGGCACAGTTAATCAAAGTGTCATTAGCCACTCGGCTCAATCAGAGACCTAGAAAAGATATTTGAATATGTGATTCTTTTGTGAAACAAGGGGAGATGACCCTCCCAAGCTGTATTAACCAATTAATTAGTCCTCCCCTCCAACCAAAAATGAATCAAGCTTTCATGAGATAAAGGAACATAGAAGTTCAACTCATGATTTTTTTTTTCAGATAGAGACAGAGCACTCATATAAGGTATAAAAACTTTGATTAGTTTCTTTAAATATGCTTATTGTACTATTGTGTACAATTATTCATTCCCTTCTCGGCATATTTAGCTTAAGTCAAGTAAGACATGGGCTATACAGTACTTGAATTAAGCGTTGGTCTTAATCGAGCTTGTTCTGAAAAAATGCAATTCTTACCTAGTTTTAGGAAGTCTGTAGCTTACTTGGACTTGCCCTCCTTTAAATTTCTTCCACAGGAATAGCAACTGTAGTGAGTCTAGCAAAATACTCAGGACTAATTTTTTTTTATTGTGGAGAGAGGAAATATAAACTCTTGTAACAGACTTCAAGGAAGCACAGATGGAAATGGTGGGTAAATCAGGAAAGTGATGATAAATATTTCATGTCACAAACCTAATTTACAGGATTCACTGCCAAAAGATGTTGCAGTGCCTATTATCAAGATGGCTTTTTAAAGGGCATATATAAGTTTACATCCAATAGGTCTTCCAACAAGATAGGAGTGTCTTCATTTCCTACCCATTTACCCTCTTGAAAAATCCTTTTGGGTCATGTTGATCAAGCCTGATAATAAAGTTGTCTGGGTGTATCATTCTTTTCCTTTTGCAGAACTCTATATTGTTCCATAATCTACTAAAAAAATGTATAGCTGCAAAGATTACCAACCTGAAAGCAATTGTTCCTTATTCATGCTCTTGCTGAATTTTGTTGAAAGGGTGTGTTAAATTTACTTATTTATATACAGCACTTTTACCGCACCTTTCTCACCCGAGGGGACTCAAGGTGGCTTACAATAAATGGGCAAAAATTCAATGCATGTAAACAATACAGTAACAACAGTTCATATAAAAACAACGTTACACTACAGAATAAAAACACATTATACAACATTTAAAACATATCCAAGTTAAAATCTATTCGTCCAAAATCCTCATACATAAATCTTAATCCAGATCATGTGAAATCAATTTGCAATTACCCTTGGATTACTGGTAAAAGTAAAGGAAATTTTTGACAACTGTATTAGTATCAGTAAATTGTTTGCTGTAGGATTCCTCTTCTGGTATCCTTCCACAATGGTGTTTTTGAGACATATATACTTCTATTGTTTGAATAAATAAAAAAATGAAGAGAGACAAAGTACTACTTTCAAACAGTATATTTGAAATGGTGAATATTTGATTTGTTACATTAAGACAGGACTTTCACAGATGGGATTGCTATACCATCTAGGCACTTCATAACCTCATAAACATATCAGCAATTTTTATTTTAAAAAGTAATTTGAAATGTCAAGTGAAATTTCAGTATGTATTATGACCCCCATAACCACAGGAGATACATTCCCAGGCACCCCTGAAATCACATATAATAGCAACTCCTATATTTCAACTATAATTGGGTCAGAATCACATTATAGAATCATACTGGAGAACCTAGAGAAGTCCACAAATATTTCTGGGATTTTTTTGATGCATAGTAAGTGAAATGATAGATATCAAATACAGGGATAAAGAAGAGATACTGCATTTTAAAACCCTAGCAATAGCAGAAAAACCACTGTCATAGGTTGTTTGTTGGGAGAGGTATAGAAGTGGCTTGTTAATTTAATTATGGTTACTCTAAAGCTATACCTGATAATCTTTAGTATTATTAAAGAAGCCTTTCTTCTTATGGCATAGAGAAAAAATTCTGTCACCAAGGTATGTTTTTGTCACACAGAGAGAAAAAAATAAGGACAAATGTGATCCATCCATGTGCATGATATTTGGGCACTGTCCACCTTAATTAGCTTCACTGACAAAAGTGCAGTCTGTATTCAGCTTTAACTAGCAATTTCATTAGTGTCCATCACTTTGACAGCATTGTAATAGGGATATTAAATGAGAAAATTGGGGATGATTCTCCTGGCCAGTGAAAATACTGATCTAGAGTGTAATATCCAGGCCACTGTTTACATAAGGATGTGCTGTAAGAAAGAAACCACAAACACATGGGTCATCAATCATCCCCTATGATGTTGACATCTTAGTAATGGCACTCCTTTTCAAACAAAAGAGGAAATGTTTTAATCATTTGTAACATTTATACTTGACATCCTTAGGAAATGCAACTATGGTACTGAATTAAGAATTACAAACTGGTTTCATTACCCTCCCCGACAATGTCTCTGTGTTATAGAATTCATGTTAGGTGATAGCAAAACACTGTATTTAACAAACTGAGGCCATTGTCATCTGGACCAAGATAGCTATCTTCACAGTTAGTCAAAAGCACAATTTTTCTGTTTTTGGAGGCGCTTCTACCGCTCACTCCAATTGCAAGTAAAAAAGCCAACTAGACTATTACTTGAATCTTTTGTCCAAATTAAAGGAATGTCTATCCATGTTTGCATAAGGTAAAGGTAAATGTTTTTCCCTGATATCAAGTCCAGTTGTGTCTGACTCTGGAGGTTGGTGCTCATCTCCACTTCTAAGCCAAAGAGCCGGTGTTGTCCGTAAATACCTCCAAGGTCATGTGGCTGGCATGACTGCATGGAGTGCTGTTACCTTCCTCCTGGAACGGTACCTATTGATCTACTCACATTTGCATGTTTTCGAACTGCTAGGTTGGTAGAAGCTATGTTTGCATATATGAACACATACTATTAGGAATCAATAAAAGGAGAAGCTGATTGTCATCTGACACATATTCCTACTGTATAGCTATCATTGTATCCTCCTCCCCCTTACTCCCTCCTTGCCTCTCATCATGAAACACTAGTCATATAAGCCCATCTTCTCTGTTTCTGGCAAGGAGTGGTAGTTGGTGGTTTAGTAAGGTGACAAATCTGTACCAGGTTTTAACCCTAGCTGTAAAGGAGAGAGAGGCTGATTACCTTGGATTTCAAGCTAACTTCTGGAACAGATTCACCATTCCACTGATATGGAACCTACATGTCAGGACTGCTACAAAGTCAACATTTGACTTTAATAAAACTTTCTCTTCATTGAAGATATACTTAATTCAGGATAAAAACATTAGTTTCCAGAAATGGCAAACAGTTCTGTTGCTTCAGGATAATTTTTTTTTCCTGAATTTTACAGGAACGATGCTAGGTTTTTATGGGAAGTATCTAAAGTTCTGAACTCTATACCCAAAATAGAACAGTACATTGCATAGCTGTCTTAAAACCCATCTTGTTCTCCAACATTTTTTATGCTGCTCCGTGTGGCTCCCCAACATCTGACACATGAAAATGGGAGCACATTCTGCTCAATGGTAATTTTCAATCTTGATCATCTTCACTGATTTGGTTATGTATTCATGTAGTTATGGACAGATACTGTTTTCTATTACCTTGGCACTGATGTCCTTTAAAAAATGAATGCTATTATATTATCCTTCCTTCCTGAAGGTTATTTGTAGGTCACAGCAAAACAAGGAACATAGTGGCGAAGAACTGAGCAGCAATGATCCAGAGCTGTCCATTGTAAAAATGAACCAAAAGCTTTCAGTTGCCAATAATGGCAATCAAATATGTGGACTAAAAATGTATCTGAAAAAACAAAGCGAATTCTTACATCTTTTATTTTGCCCTTCAATTACTCTACCTCATGCTCCTGAAATGCCACATGTGAAATCATTTGAAGTCTGTATCAAGAATACTGAATGAACTTATGACCATGATTTTTTAAAAGAAAAATCAACAACTTTGAGGTATGGTGTTTCCCTTGCCCCATTTTTTTGTAATTTCTCTCAGCTGTCTCATCAGTAAAGACAGAATTTCCCCCATTCCCCCTCCTGCTTATCCATCAACTATATAAAATGTCATGTATTCATTGTGTAATTGCCGTTTACTTGACATTTTACTCCTCCCAATAAAATGCATGGCAAGAATAAAACGTCAGAGAGCTCTGACATTTTCTTCCTGCCCTGTATTTCAGGAATGCAAATGCAGCAGTGACATCAAGGAAGACAATAGCACAGAAACTGGGCACAAATGAGTTTTGAAACAATTCCGAGTCAGTGCTGGAGGGATGCAGAGTTAAATATGGGCAGTTTTTATCTAAAGGAGGGGAAAATAGATAGCTGGTGTATCTTTGAATTCTGTGTTTGATCCACTCAATCCAATCTCAAAAATGATATCCTACAGTTTGAAAAAAAATCTGAGAAGGCATACTCAAGATTCATCTTCACTGTAGAATAATGTAGTTTGACATAAAGTCACTGAATACTATGGCATCTGCCTATAACACTGCCCACTCTGGAGGAAGTCAGCAATGCCAGAGGACCTGATGGGATCCCTGCTGAAATCTTTAAAGAGGGTGGACCTGAGCTGACACAAAAACTCCACTAGCTCATTGAAAAAGTGTGGGTGACTGAAAAAATCCCAGCAGAATTCAAGGATGCCACCATCATCACCCTTTTCAAAAAAGGAGATAGAACAGATTGTGGAAACTATAGCAGTATCTCCCTTCTAACCTCTGCTGGGAAAATCCTTGCAAGAATCCTTGCAAACCGCCTTGTACATGTCTCAGAAGACACCCTCCCAGAATCCCAGAATGGCTTCCACCCCTCCAGAGGAACAGTGGACATGATCCTCACTGCATTACAACTCCAAGAAAAATGCAGGGAACAAAATCAACCTCTGTACATGGCATTCATTGACCTTGTAAAGGCATTCCACACAGTGAATCACAGTGATCTCTGGAACATCCTCCAAAAATCGGGTGCCCTGACAAATTTGTGAACATCCTGTGGCTCCTCCATGATGACATGTTGGCAACAGTCTTGGACAGCAATGGCTCCCAAAGTGACCCATTTAAGGTGGAATCAAGTGTCAAACAGGGATGTGTTATTGCCCCAACCTTATTTTCCATCTTCATCACTATGATATTTCATCTTGTTGATGGGAGGCTTACCACCAGAGTAGAAATCATCTATTGGACAGATGGCAAGCTATTTAACCTTAGCAGATGGAAAGCCAAAAGCAAGGTCACAACAACATCTGTTATAGAACTCCAATATGTCAATGATAACGTAGTCTGTGCACATTCAGTAAAAGACCTACAAGCCACTCTAAACCCCTTTGCAGAAGCATACGAGAAGCTCAGCCTCTCATTGAACATCGAGAAAACCAAAGTGCTCTTCCAGCAGTTGTCAACCAACCCCTCTGCAATGCCAGGAATACAGCTTAATGTATTAGAAAATGTTGACCATATATGCTACCTTGGCAGCCACCTCTCCACAAAAGGCAACATTGACACTCAAATACAACACCGCCTGAGTTCTGTGAGTGTTGTATTTCTCCGAATGAAGCTGAGAGTGTTTGAGGATCAAGATATCTGTAGGGATACCAAGGTGCTTGTTTATAAAGCTATTGACGTCTAAGGCTGCCATACGCCTGTGAAACGTGGACTGTTTCACTCCTGGAAAGATTCCATCAGTGCTGTCTCAGAAAAATCCTGCAAACCTCTTGGGAAGACAGGCAGACAAATGTCAGTGTGCTGGAAGAAGCAAAGACCACCAGTATTGAAGCAATGCTCCTACACCATCAACTCTGCTGGACTGGCCACATTGTCAGAATGCCTAATCACTGTTTCCCAAAGCAGTTACTATAATCCCAACTCAAGAATGGGAAATGTAATGTTGGTGGACAGGAAAAGAGATTTAAAGATGAGCTCAAAGCCAAAAAACTGTGGCACAGACACCAAGAACTGGGAAGCCCTGGCCTTTGAGTGCTCTAATTGGAGGTCAGTTGTTACCAGCAATGCTGCAGAATTCAAAGAGGCATGAATGGAGGGCTTAAGGGAGAAACGTGCCAAGAGGAAGGCATGTCAAGCCAACCCTCACCGGGACCGCCTTCTGTCTGGAAACCGATGTCTTCACTGTGGAAGAACATGCAGATCAAGAATAGGTCTCTACAGCCACCTACACATCCACCACCAAGACACTACACCTGGTGGACCATCATCCTCAAACTATGTGGGATCGCCTAAGTAAGTAAGTACTGTGGCATCATAGGAGCTGAAGTTTGACAAAGTCTTCTCTGCCAAAGAGAGCTAATACCTCACCAAACTACAATTTTCATGATTCCATAGAATTGAGCCATAACAGGTAAAGTGGTGTTAAACTGTAGAAGATTACGGGTAATTATTTCTGAGGCAATGATAGTGCATGGGAATGTTTACATTACAAAAAGACAAGTTTATGATCAATGCCATACATTATTGTATACTTATTCCACTTTGTTTTGTAGGATTTGCTCCAAGGTAGGTTTGCAAAAGAATAAGGTAAAGGTTTCCCCTGACGTTAAGTCCAGTCATGTTTGACTCTGGGGGTTGGTGCTCATCTCCATTTCTAAGCCGAAGAGCCGGCGTTGTCCGTAGACACCTCCAAGGTCATGTGGCTGGCATGACTGCATGGAGCGCAGTTACCTTCCCGCCAGAGCGGTACCTATTGATCTACTCACATTGGCATGTTTTCGAACTGCTAGCTTGACAGGAGCTGGAGCTAACAGCGGCCGCTCCCGGGGTTTGAACCTGGGAACTTTTGGTCTCCAGCTCAGTGCAAAAGAATACAGATGGAAAAAAGAAGAGAAGATGTAGTCTGTATGTACATGTAAGAAGGACTATCTTTAATCTATATGTGCTTTTTGGGGCTTACTTCATGATGATGATTTTAAAAGACATTTTCTACTGAATGCAGGTTTGACATGGGAATGCAGAAAAAGTCATTCACAGGTGTCAACATTATAGATTTGCACTTTCTTAGCCTTGATCCTTTTGATACAATCACTTTTGCTTTGAATTTTTGCCCCACCTATATTTATGCTTTATAGGATATGAATCATACAGAACCACATATCTGAATAGTGAACTAGGGTCTGATTATTTTCCAAGGGTAATGTATTTCTTTCAAATGCTGTAATCATTAAGTATTTCTGTATTCTGCTCTTGGGGGTGGTATTCATCAAAGGTAATTGAGTTGTCTCTTTAGTGACTGAAAGTATCATCACCTATGATTTTTGATGACAACTATTATTCAATGACCTCTGAACTCTGCTTTGTCAGTCAGTTACTCCAGGCAATGTAGCAAATAGCTTTAATGGGATAGGAAATAAATTAGGTGTTAGTTGTCCAAGGGACCACTATGTATGTGTATGCTTTCTTGCTTTGGGGCTAAGGGCATTTCACACTGTTACAGTATTTGCCCAGAGGTAATTACATTCCATTTTATGGCTTCTTTGTGTGGCAAACAGAAATAACCTTTCAGAAGGTTATAGAAAATGCTATACTTTTCAGGTGTTACACCTTATAAATAGCGGCAAACATTTTCTCTTATCAGATAAAAAGTGGGGAGGGAGCATCACTAGTTGCAAAAGCCCATGCATTGTGTCTCCTTCTAATGTAAAAGATAATCTTGCATTTTGGAAATAAAACTGGGATTTCCCTTTTGATTTTCTTTTTTCAATTTCAGCTGGAACTGTGTGAATATGATACCTTCTCATTAACAGTGACTGGAGTGTTTCCTGCTACCTGTGAGACAGAAAAGACTCAAAAGAAATGGACTCAGTCTTGTAATACTGGACCCAGATTGATCAATCAAGAGGTTCTATGGAGTAGCTTCAACTGTTGGAGAGGGGAATGGTATGTTATAATATATTGGGATCATACATACTTTTGGGTGGACAAATTTAATGAATTTAATGAGAGCCATTTTTATACTCATTAGACTGTCCTGGGACCTCATAGAGGGAAAGTGGCACCAACAATAAGCAAAACAAAATGAAAAAGAGTGGTACCAGGAGTACTTGGAAGTCTGCCTCAAAAGTCTCCAGATCTTAAATGGTTTTAAAATGACACTTTTAAAATGTCAGGAAAGTCCATTTATCTCTCCCCTTTTGTCTGCAAAAGAGTAATCTTTAGGAAGGCTGAAGGGCTACATGTGGAATTCAAATTCTAAGTGAAATTATTCCATTAGTTTATTGAGTCTTCTTGGGCAGTAGCTCTCCAGGGTTCCAAGTTTCTCATCCTTTCTTCTTGAAATCTTTTTTTAATGGGAGATGCTAAGACGTTTAATTTAAGACCTCCTACATAGAAAGTGTGTGCTTTTTTCTATGTCTTGTAGAATCCCATCTGCATTTTCTTGTTCAACAAATATGCACACTATTATACTAAGGCAGCTAAATAGTTTTATCCAGACATGATGCAAGCATGGAAACATGAAAAAGAGCTGTGCTGCATGTGTTTATTATATAGATGAATAAGTACCTAGTTGGATCTGTATTTTTTCATGTCAAGAGAGACTTGAGAAACTACAAGTTGCTTCTGCTGCAAGGATGTTGCCCAGGGGATGCCTGGATGTTGGATGTTTTGCCATCTTTGTGGGAAGCTTCTCTTATGTCCCCGCATGGAGCTGGAGCTCACAGAGGGAGCTGATCTGCATTCTCCCTGCCCGGGTTAGATTTGAACCAGCAACCTTCAGGTCAGCAGTACTGTCAGCACAAGGGTTTAACTCATTGTGTGACACCAGGGGCACCGATATCAGTAATGGGGTGATTATATAAACAGAGGTTATGTGCAGCAAAGAGTAATGGACTTTTTTCTGCCTGTGGATTACTGTCTTTTTACTGTCTTTTAACCCATTTCTCTATTCACTTGTTTTTCATATATATATATATATATATATATATATATATATATATATCTGATACCAGAAATTATATTTGCAGATGCAGCCTGAAAAATGCTATTGTGCCATTTAAAAATGAAATCCCTTACTCCCTCTTCCTAGGAAACTGGGATAATTCTTTGATCTTGATTTTTTGTTAGTTTGGTTGTTTTGTTTTGTTTTTTGTTTTTGTTTTTTGTTTTTTTTTGGGGGGGGGGTTGCTCTGATTCATGAACTGTGACTGTAGTTTATCTGTTTCTGGGTACTGGATTACCAGAGATCTGTTTTCTGTATATATGTTTTATGTGCTGGTTTGTACAGCAATCGTTGGAGGAAAAGAATCTCAGTGGGGAGAAGACAGAATTATTGTTCCAGTATAAAATTATAATAGTAGTAGGGATATTTTTAAACCCTGTCAGCACACATCTCAGAGGAACCAAGCTGGTCTCAATGGCTTTCAGCATCCCTTCACTGCAGAAAATGATGATACTTTCACCAGTTTCTATGCACCATGCTGTGTAAGACTGTGCTCCACTGAGTTCATCTGAACTCCTGTTAAGTCTACTTGTAATTGTGTGCTGGAGATGTTTTACTATGAACACGGTATGCTCTCTATGTTCATCCCTCCCTCTTCAGTTAGTAAGGTTGTGATATAGATACATTTATGCTCTTGTTAATCCAGAGTCATCTGAAATTAATCGGATTTTGCTCCTAAATGTGACCAAGGTACTTATCTGCTAATTATTGGTTCAGTTGTAACATTTATGAGCAAAAAAGATGGGGTGATAATATGTTTCAGTTTTTAAAAAGAAGAGCTCTGTTTTTTTCCCCAAAGAGGAGGGAGATTTTATCTACTAATCCTGTGACTTTAATAACACACCTGTACAGACATTTAACCCTGAAAGACCAGATGGGATAGGATGGGATGGGGGGGGGGGGGGGCAATAAACACTGTGGCATCTAAATGATGCATGGGGCTGATTCAAGTTAACATGGACCAAGCCCAACTAATGCGATCTACTGCAACAAGAAAAGTTGTGAGTTGCTCTGGAGTTTCCCTAAGGCTGCAACTGTTTACATGCTCATCCTAATTTCCTGGGCTTAGGGAGCCTGGGAAATGGGATGTCACTCACTGCCCCCCTCCTGTTCTTGACATAATAGTGACCACTTGGCTGGATTATAAGGCAATAAGAAAAGGGAAGGGGAAAGGGGGGAGGTCTTTCCACTTTTCCCCCCTTTTCACTCCCTTGTTGCTCTGATGTCCTGGCTGACATCACTGCAGTTGACAAGCAATAGCCACCACAACAGGAGGGGGAAAATAAGGATGGCTGTGCTGTGATATCAAACCATGTTTGGTGTTACTGGATGATAGACTTGAGCACAGATTCCATTTCCTTCAGTATCTTTGGTACCGCTGGGAGCCCATAACGGTAAGGGCCCTGCAAGTACAAAAACCCGGCAGTCATGAAAGCAAGTGGAAGCCGATCTCGGCTCCTCCTCCCCTGTTCGGCATCACAGTTGAATCTTTTTTTATTTATTTTTTTATTTTCCTGAAACTTTTTATTTAATGGGACTGACTGGGAGTCGGGGACCTAAGGGATAGTGGGTGGGGTGCACACACACACATTTCGGGGCTTTCACCCTTTCAGCTTGTTTTTCTCCTTCCCTTCCTCTCCAACAGAAAATACTTTTAAAATAATAATTATTAATAATAGTAATCCCAGCAAACAAAAAGAGAAGCCTACCTCTCCTCTAGAGGAGAAAGTAGAAACAGCTTTAAGGAAGCAAAATCCCAAGCAGAAAGGAGATTGCAGCCTTGCAGGCAAGAGAGGGGATTTTTAAGGTAGTCTAAGGAGGATAGCTCCACTGAACTCCAGGTCATTGCTCTTCCTTTCCTGGGCCTCCTTAAAATATCTTGGAAATCTGTGTGGCGTGCTGTTGGTGGTGTTGGGAGAGAAGAAAGTGTTCACATCTGCCTCTCCTCTAGAGTAGAACAGCTTTAAGAAGCATTAAACCTGATCTCCTCCTCCTCTATAAGCAGAAGGGAAAGGATCCAGAGACTTAAGAGTGGTAACTCTGATCCTTTTTAAAATCCAGATCTTAATGAAGGATATGGAAGGTTGAGGCTGTGGGAAGTCCCCCCCTCCATAATGGACTGGATAGGTGCTTTCTTAATGCCGTTGCTGACACCCAGACTGAAGGCTCTCTTGAAGGGAAGAAAGGAAAGGCTCCCAGGGGAAAGGGGAGCCTCGTAAGTTTCCCATTGTCACCAAAGGGCCGAAAAGAGCCGCTTTTGTCAGATGCAGAATAAAAATGCCCATTCAGCAGTGCATCTGTTTTCGGGAAGTGCTAGAAAACTGATATAGGTTGCTTCTGGTAACCAGCCAGCAGAAATGAATAGTGGTTCACCCAAAATGCACAATGCTTACTGGATGGTCAGTACTCCTTCCCACTGCTGTGGTGGCCATTCAGTGAAATAAAATCCACCAACCACCAAAGAGGAACAAGCATACATTCTCTGATAAGGAAAATTAGCTTATGTCAAAGATTGTATTGACACTGCAGAATTATAGTACTTTGATACCATATTAACTGTCATGGCTTAACACTCTGGAATTCTTAGAATTGTAGCTTTGCAATATATTTATTTTGCATTCTTTGAGGCTCCATCTACATAGCCTATAATGCAGTTTGAAACTGCATTTTATGGTCAACTTAGACTCATATAATGAACTGCACTATATGAATCAACACTCAAACTGCATTATAGGACTGTGTAGATGAAGTCAGAGAATTCTGACGCCATAGCAAATTACAAATCCCAGAGTTGCAAAGAATGGAGCCATGCCAGTTAAAGTGGAGTCAAACTGCTATATTTCTGCAATTTGGTTGATCTTTTAAGAGATGGTCGCAATTAGGTGACTTCTTTTTAATTGAGTTGTTATATGATGCGAATATATACTACTTTTTATGAGCTTCCTAAAGAAAGATAGGTGAGCAAAAATATGGTTATGTAGTAGTAACAGCCTCAGCAATACAGTAAAATAAAGAATAAAGAAATATAAATGAATCATTATAAAAATGTTCTCATAAAATCTTTACACAAATAAAACAATGAAAAATAGTTTTAAAAGTTACATTTTGTACTTTGTTTGTTAGTGTTTTACTTTTCCAAGTAGATGCATTTTTAAAAAAGTTATTTTTATGTGTCCTCATGCCCTCCAAACTTCTAGAAATAAATGGAGTTTGTAGAAATAAGCAATATGGAGTCCTCTCATCTTATGGATCTTGAACAGTCTCCCCCTTAAAGCAGTTTGCTTCCATTTTCACCCTGACCTGCTGGCCAATACTTTGGGGGCCACTTCAGTTTTTCACATACTTAAAGGCACACATCTATTTTCATCACTCTCAATATACACTCAAAAGACTTTCCTTCTTTTATACTGCTTCGATTTCATGATGCCAGAACTTCTGTATTTCATAGTACAGGGAGCAGTATGAAATTAGAGTGCTCTCAAACTTCAGCAAATATCTGCTTTATATGATTCAAGACTTGCATTCTGAGAGAATGTTTTCTGTAAATTTGGCCTTTTTCAGATAATCAATACCAAGTGTATGATTTGTGATGTGTTAAAGTTTGCAGAGTAACATGGGAATTTCCTCTCTTTTTCCCTCCCAATACCAGTGCTATTAAATAGAGAGATTCATTACCAAGCAATATTCTCAAATGTATTTAAGCACTAAAAATCCCATTATTTGCTTTTAGATGAAATGGCTTCTTAAGGTATTAGTCTTTCTAGTATTAGTCCTACAGAACCAAAGGTGTTAGGGCTCACAAGACAAGAGTGTGCATGTCTATTAAAGAGCAATAAGCAGTGGGTATGTATGGATCTTCAAGTCTCATTGATTGATAGTGATCCCATGAGTTTCACAGGGAGTGTCACAATTTTCTTTGACAAGGAGTTGGTTTTGCCAGTTCCTTCCTCTGAAAGATAGGAATCAGTAAATATATGACAAATACAGGAAAAAAATAAGCAAAGGAAAAAGGAGGGAAGCAAATGAGTAGATAAGAACAGAAGAGGTAGGGCAGAGGAAATGGAAAGAGTACACTAGAAATGGAATACAAGCAAGACCAACAATAGTAGAACGAGATAGGAAATAATATGGATAGGCAAAAAGCAATACAAGCTTAATGCAATTTTATCACTGTTGTGTAGGAAGGAATTTACATACTTGCATGAAAATATACATATATATGTCAAAGCTCTTATCAAGTTGGGCTACCAGAAGAGCCAGAGGAATAGAGGACCCTTCCAAATACACCCAAAAATGGGGAACCTGTCAAGGGTTTACCTGAGGTATCCAAATGACACCTCAGGTAAACCCGAATTAATCTGAAGTAAACTGGGATTTCCCGGATCTTGATATAAGGTCCGGATCTTTCCAGGTGTGGGCCCTGTGGGGATTGATGGGTCAATCCCCACAGCAATTGTGGTTCTTGGGGTTCCAAGAGCCTGAAGGAGCAGAATGGCATACCCACCCTCCCAGCCCCACATTTACCATCGAAACCTCCAGTGAAAGCATGAAAATGACACCACTCCCAACAGGTCATTGTCACATCCCAGGAGCTTTCATCAGAGGGGCCTGAACATGAAGCCAGGCTCCTCACATACATTTTTACCATGAATGGGGGACTGGGGGTTGGTCCCTGGTTGACCTGGGAGGGTATGTAGCCACCCCCATCCCCAGTTAAAACCCAGAGTATGTGTTGGGGGTGTCCTGTGTAGAAGGGCCAAAAGTGGGAAATCATACAAACTAGACCTGGTGAAATGAGTTGTGTACACCTCTATTAAGGGTGAAGGATTTCAGTATTCTGTTTGTATTTTTTAGCTTGATGTTGTTTTATTTTCTGGCCATCCTACATCTGAGGAATTACAAATGAGGACAATGGTGAATATATGTGAAAATGGATGAGAGGGATAATTGAAAAAGCAAATAACATGAGAAGAAAGGGGAAAGATCATGTGCTATATAGAATCAGATCATTGGTCCTTCTGCTCAGTATTGTCAACTCTCTTACAGATACTATCTAGGCCTTAGAATAATAGAGTCATAGAATTGTAGAGTTGGAAGAGACCTCATGGGCCTTCCAACTCCCTGCAAGAAGCAGGAAAATCTCATTGAAAGCACCCCGACAGATGGCCATCCAGCCTCTGCTTAAAAGCCTCCAAAGAAGGAGCCTCCACCACAATCCACGGCAGAGAGTTCCACTGCCAACAGCTCTCACAGTGAGAAAGTTCTTCCTGATGTTCAGGTGGAATCTCCTTTCCTGTATTTTGAAGCCATTGTTCCGTGTCTTAGTCTCCAGGGCAGCAGCAAACAGCTTGCTCCCTCCTCCCTATGACTTCCCCTCACATATTTGTACATGGCTATAATGTCTCCTCTCTGTCTTCTCTTCTGCAGGCTAAACATGCCCAGATCTTTAAGCCGCTCCTCAT